>NC_088242.1:37029396-37329396 GCF_036934945.1 Oncorhynchus masou masou | reverse complement strand
ATCATTTGTTAATTGAACTAAAATCACCTGTTCAAAATGACACAACTTAACATCAACGTATTACCATTTCAAAATTAAATTCACACACTACATCTGAAATGACTGTCTATTCATTTCATTACAATGACCTAACTATCAATTGATACAACTGCTCAAAATGATAAGTAAAAGTTGGGTATCCAAGCAATTGGAAAAAGTGGTATAGTTTTGAAAAATTTGAATTTTGATCATTGGTTGTTGAGTTTTGTGTCTAGAGTTTTGAAAAACGACATCAAGGTTCCGAAATTAGTGCCAAAGTGATTGTAAAAAAACTGTATTACAGTATCCTACAGAAAACATCCTCATACCTCCATCAGATTAAGCCTAGTTTAAACACATCGACTAATCTGACGTTCCTGAGGGCCATATGATCTTACTGACTGTGATACAGGAATAATTATTTTTCATCCATTAAACACACACACACAATATAGCAGTAGGAAACTAGCTCTATCGCGGCTTAATAAATAAATAAGTAATAAGGATGTGGTTATTGGAGCTCATTAAAATGGAGGATGCTGCCGTGACAACAGGACCCCGGGAGGGTCAGGGAGGCTGCTACTTGGGCCGGGCTGTGTCTGCGTGGGTGTTTCTCCTTCCCGTCTCCTGTCCCTCGGTACCCCACCCAGGCGCCCCCGCCCCTCACCTCCAAATCAACTGCCAATGACTCCCCCCCTTGCACACACCCCTCTCTGCCTTGTGCACACACACACACACACACACGGCTAATTACAGCCTTGCTTAATCACTGGGTGATCTGTCTGACTCTGAAGACATTCTCCTTCACCACCGACACAAACATGGCACAAAAGCCAATTATTGATGAATCTTTAATAAGGTATTTTACCAACTCCCTGTTTGGCTTTGCTACAAATGTCCCTGTTTGGTTTTCCTAGGAGTTATCTCCCCCAGCCAAGGGAAATGTAGTGGAAAGGGAGAAAGATACAGAGGACAGTGTGAGAAAGCCTGCTGTTTGTGACCTCTGCCCTGTATAATTTAAAATAAATAAATCATCTTAAAAATATATATTTTTTTATTTTTGTCACCAATGAGCTGATATACTGTGCATCTGAAAACACTTTGTTACTCCCTTCTTCATACCTCTTCTACGAGCCCCTTAAAAACGGACAGAAATCCCACACCATGATAATACGTCGATAACGAGCTGAGGCCATCTATTGATCAGTTTCATTTTGCATCTATTAGCTGGGGAGGTGCGGCTCCGGGCCAAAGCGGGCGTTACACACACTGACAGCCAGGCTGGATGGAGATCCTAACACTGATGTTCACACGCTGTGATTGACATGGAGATAAGGTAGAGCTCAGCACAACCGCCCGCGTTACAGCAGGCAGGCTAATGACACGTGTGTGTGTGTGTGTACATGTGTGAGAGAGAGAGGAGAGAGAGCAGTCCACAAGTCTTTACTAATTGGTGCAATGAGACAGAGATTTTTTTAAAAGAGAGGAAAAAATATTTTCCCGTAGTGCCAGTCTCACTATATTATACCATTTAGCCCCTATATATCCTATATTCTCACTAGTTTTGTGGTATTTCACATGGTCACATCCAGAATAAGCTAAATTCTGAAATTGTTTTCTCCCTTTGAAGGGATAATTTTTGAGATACTGATGCTGATAATAAGCTAAGCATTCATCATTAGATCAGTTATGTGTGGTTTACCAGTGAGTGAACACAATAGTGTGCCTTGCACCCCCATGTAAACACGGGACCTGAAAGGCTGGATGTTCTCCTCCCCTTAACACATTCTGACAGTTCTCAGATAAAAAAATAATTAAAAAACAACAGGCAGATGAATATATCTGAACATGCGTGTAGCAAACAGTATGGAGTATTATCCTCTCTTCTGGACCCATCCGCCAACGAGGCCCAGCATTGATGCAACCCACTGCAATATTGGGAGCTGCATGTCATCCACGCATTAAGAAGAAAATGCTTGGTCCTGGCATGGGCAATAATTTACACTGCACACCTTAATACAGAGGCTATGAATAAACCTATATATAAACCTATAGAGATGTAGATACAGATTCATGAGGTGCTTTTTGGTTCTTGTTGTGTTCCAGATAGGTTCCATAAAGGTTAACATGGACTAGAAAAAACCTTGACTACAAACTGTGTGTTTTTGTCAGCTGAGGGAAGCAGTGCAGCGGCGGGAGGAGGAGAGAAAAAAAGCCCTCAGCCAAGCCATCAAGTTGAACATTGAACTTCACAGTAGTAGCTGCCTTTCTATGCCTCTCCTTTTGATGTTACCTCCAAAGCAAAGGATCAAAGGCTTGGAGTGTGGCGTGGGGAAGTCCCAGGCTCTTAGTCTGCCAGCCTGTGATATATGCAAAAGTCTACGCCAAAAAAGAGAGAGCAAGCTAGGGAGAGATAGGGGAGAGAGAGTGCGAGAGTGCGAGAGAGAGAGAGAGAGAGAGTGCGAGAGAGAGAGAGAGAGAGAGAGGGGAAGACAGACAGAGAAAGGGGGAGAGGGAGAGACAAAGAGTGGTGTGAGTGAGAGAGCACGAGAGAGCAAGCTTGCAAGGAATGTGGCTAAATAGTATTTTTCGCTTTTAATGAACGGCGGGAGATGATGCAATCGGCTGCTTTCTCTTATGTTGTTTTAGCTACAATGAGAGGTGAAAATAATGTGTGTATGAATCAGAGAATAGGCATTTGTTTGATACTGGGGGGGGGGAGTACTGGCAGTGTTTGTTACCCTGCCCCCAATCCCCCAACCAGCCGTGCAGTACCTACCCCCAACCCCCATCGCCTTTCAAACATCAAGGGGGTGAGGCTGTGTCGTCTCTACATAAATATACAGTGTGCTGTTAAAGTGAGGACTACAGCAAACATAGTGGAGATGAAATGCACAGACACACACAATACGGGACATGGACAAACACACACTCAAAATGTGGGCTCAGCTGGGCCAAATACTGTAGCAGGTGTGCTGAAATTGTCAAACCTTTACTAGACACATACACACACCCTTTCCCCAAGGCTATAGGATTAAGAGGTCCAGCTGGCTGACAGCAAACCCTTCGTTCCCACGTATCCCGTCGATCTCCCCCCACAGCCCCTCCACCCCTGGTCTGCCAGCTAGCCAAGTCTGCAAGGAGGACACACCTGAACTTGACATCGATCGGCCCCAAGCTTTTGCTGCACACAGACACACACACTTGCGTGCTCAGACACACACAAAATCTAACCAAAGAAAAAGAGTGGCGAAAGGCAGAGGACACCTCAGGGAGGTGTATGGTTGAGGATGGATGAAAAGCCGGGCTGGGAATCGCCAGGGACCACATGATACAATATTCTCATATTATTTTGGTGCCGATACAATATGTATTGCAATACCCACGATTCTCACAATTCTATATATATTATGATTCAATACTCAATTTTTGTTGCGATTCGATGTTGGAAACATCTTGCTCATCATATGTCTTCCGCAGAGGGACAAGAGCGAGCCATGAGAAAACTCGTTTTGATCAATCATGGAAATAAAAGTGCTGAAAACAAATTGTCTCCCTATTTTAAAAAAAAGATGGAGAATAAGCTATTAAGGAAAAATACTGGAGTTTTTGTGCAGGTACAGCCAACTAACGCAAAAATGATAATGCGATATTGCCAAAACGATATGATACGATATATCTTATGATATATCTTCCAACATAATATCCTGATCCTTTAGTAAATATTTTCTTAACTCTTAACTGCACTGTTGGTTAAGGGTTTGTAAGTAAGCATTTCACGGTAAGGCCTACACCTGTTGTATTTGGCACGTGACGAATAAAATGTGATTTGATTTTTGATCTGGTTTGATATGTAACTGTATCAATCTTTTCCCCCCCATCACTTTTTCCCTCCTTGATTGGGAGAACAAGGAACCATCCTTGAGAGAACTCTGAGAACCTACTATCCCTGCCATCCATGAACCAACTAGAACACTGCATAGCATAGCATACAAACAAACACATCAACAAGCAGTCTTACGCCCAACACACACATCTAAATGCCCAGCCAATATCAATGTCAGTTGTGTTTGTCCATCTACCCTTGGGTCACCGCCACAGCCCTATTCTTCAAGTTACAGATTCCTTAAGAGTCAAGGCCTTGAGAGAGAGAGTGGAGAAAAAAGACTGGAGGTACAACAGAATGAGCCTGTTGTTGGAGGAATAGGAGAATGTGAGACAGAAAAGAGAGAGAGAGAGAGACAGAGAGAGACAGAGAGAGACAGAGAGAGAGAGCGAGAGAGAGAAGGGGAGAGGGAGGAATATATAACATGGCTGGATCTTGTTTCGCAACAGCTGCCAGGTCAATCTGGACTTTTTGCATTTCCATGTCTTTGTGTGTGTCTGAGTATGAGTAGGCCTAGGCAATGTGAGTGGCCGAATGTATAGGTTATGATAGAACTACAAATTATTCCCTCGCATCAAGTGCTAAGGTATTGTATGTAAACACAAAACAGATGGGGCACTACCCATTGAAAATGAGTAGTTGAAGGATAAGGCCTTTTTTGCTATTCATTCACATGCAGAACCATTACGTCCAATCTACAGTATAAGACATTCAGGCTTTCATTGACCTTTAAAATAAATAGTTAGGTTACTTCATTGAATTTCTTTGGGAAATAGTGCATACAGCAAGAGAGAAATGAAGCACACAAAAGATAGGCTAGTGCTCAGGCTCTGTAGCCATACTAGAGCATATCTGAGTGATGGCTGAACTGTGGAGAAAATACAGAAATAGGTAGATGCACTAAAACAAAAATAAATAAAAAATAAATAAGGGGACACGTTTGGGGTGTGATCAGGGCATGTGTTGCTAAAGCTCGGCTTCAGTCTGCCTTGCCGTGATGGATAGCTAATGAGCGAGAGAAAAATCCATCCGATGATACAACAGAATACCATCGACAGGGCAGATCGCTAGCTCCCTCTTTATCAACGACGGGTTAGGGGGAAGAAAAGACAGGAGGATAGACGAGGGGGGAGGGGGAGGGAGAGAATAAGAAAGAGAGAGTGTGAGAGAAAAAAAAATCCCAATGATGACATTAAGGATTTACTTTCAAAAGGACTCCCATTGATCTTTTTTGATAGACCTGCAATAAATCAAACCAGATTGACTCACATGAGGACGAAGCCTAATCCTTTAGTCAGATCCAGAAGAACTCCAACCAAACCAGCTGTTAATTTAGGCTTTACAAGATAAAGCAGGAGAAATCCAACCTGATGTACCCTAGGGCATGGGCTTACATCATCTCTGTAAAGCAATCAACTTATTGCCAGTTTCGAGAGGTAATCAGAGCACATACTGTGTGAGATAGGAGGGGGAGAGGGAGGAGAGAGGAAGAGGGAGAGAGTGAAGCAGAGAGAAAGAGAGAGCAGAGAGAAAGAGAAACAGATAGCCTGAGAGGCTAGAATAAATAAACGCAGAGTACAACAAAACACTGAAATGGGATAAAAAAAGAAAAAAAGAAGGACCTCAAATCGAGAAACTTAGCCCAAATATTGCTACACTAGAAAGTATGGAGGGTTTTTTCCAAATTGTGAATGTCTAGGCCTACCGCTACACAGGTCTATTGACTGAAACGCTGACTATGTGAAACAAAGTAACTTTGAAAAGATACCTTGAAGGAAGACGCTGTGTATGTGGGAGTACCTTCTCCAATTATCTCTGGAGCAACAATATGAAACAGTGAGCGGAAAGTGGTAGGAGATGGCAACAGTAGCACTTGGGGATGATAGCTGAAGTGGAGCAGGCGGACTGCTGAAGGGGTAGCAGGCAGTGGAGGCCGCCGGCTCTATTTCTTGCCCTGAGCACCCTGTAATTTCCCTGGAGCCTCGCCCAGTCTCGGTCATGGTCCCCGATGGCTGGTGCCACCTCACCCGAGCCTTGCCAGGCACACTGTGGCTGCGCCATAGCAATTAAAACAGTTATTTTTGTTTTGGCCTTATTTTTCTCTCTCCCCCCTGACCGCTCCCAGCGGAAGTATTGCAAGACGCCATCCAGCGCACACTGGTAACATCGTCTAATGTCTTTTTCAGCCATGCATCCTGTGTTTGTACGTGAATGTGTGTGTATGTGTAATCATGATATAGTTGTTAAGTTCCTTTTCTGACCTAGGCGTGTTACCACAATGGGGATGCAAAGAATATGCATACCATACACAAACACACACACACGCAGAGTTCACCCCTTGTCTCCTTGTCCTGTTTACTACATGCAACAAGATAAAATCTCAAATCCAATTCCGGGCCTTACAGGACCCTTCACTCTGGGATTTCAGAGGGGTAAAAAAAGCAGGCTCTGTAGTCTCTGGACACTGTCCAAGGGAAACTGATCCTCAGGAGTCAAAACAAAACCAGACGTGAAATCAGAGTTAAAACAGCTCCACCCTCTGCCCCCCCTCAGCCCCCCCTTCACCTCCCTATCTCTCCGCCCTCTCGTGGTTACACTGGATGCACACAGGGATCACCATGACTTTGTGGGGCTCCTCTCGCCCCTCCAAATTGAAGGAGGTTTTGGGGCTTTGACACGGACCAGTACTTGTGTGTATTAGTGGTGCGCGGGCCAGCTGTTTGTTCACCCGCACCTGCCCGCAATATGTGATAAATTGAAAATCTGAGGCCCGCACCCGACCCTAACCCGCAAATATAGACAATGCGCTGTAGGCTAAAGTCAGAGTGAGCAGAATGTTATTTTGACAGGAGGTGCAGGATTTTTAAATATATTTTTCTGCTTATAATTTCAGACATTTTGGAAGGCTATTTGTTAGTCAACTTTTCTATAATTATATACACGCAGCTTCTCTTCTGTCATTATATGTTGCCCTAGAAGACTAAATAAACCCTTGCTCATTACCCATTCCCAAAAGCATTTGGCGATTGGCGTGTAGGCCATTTGGCGCTCGTACAGTTAGGCCCGAAAGCTTAGGCTTATGCACTAATGCCGGCTAGCTTAAAATAATGAAAGAAAAACCTCAGTGTAGCCTATAGACAAAAATTGCACAAGAATGATATATATATGGATTTTTAAGGTATTGTTTTCTCTTTATTCAACCAGCCTGCACGCCCACCCGCCCTTGATCCACACAATATTCCATAACCCTAAACCTGCGGATATAACTGCAGGGATTGCAGATTATGAGTAAACCCGCGCATCACTAGTGTGTATACAGGACACATCCGCCCCCCAGCCTGGGCCTGTGGTTCTGACAGCCCATCCTACCACGGCCTCAAGGTCACACTTTTAATTACACAGAAACAGTAATCTCACGAGACAGATGGCAAGCAGGCCGCCTCTCAATTACTTTATGCCCAATTGAATCATTACTGATGTTATTTGCTAAATCATGGCACACAAAAACACCACAAAACAGGATTTGTGCTACAAGTGTGGGGTGGGAGGGAGAAAGCAGATGTGCCTCTAGCCAAGCATCTGTGACGGAGATCAAAAAGGAATGAAGAATACATGCACAGGACAGTGTTAGTTAAAAAAAACTATAATACTATAATCAGTGCCAGTGAAAATAGACCCTTATTTTTCATGAAGAAAATAATACATGGGCCTATGCAAAACAAGTCGGCTCCCAACAGCCTAGTTTGGTAAACCACATAACAAGGGCAATTTAAAAGTGAGGAAAAGTGTTTGTCTCTTAAAAGGAGAGAGGGAAGAGAGTTTGGTTTACGGGTTCTCTCTGGGCCCGGCAGATTGTCTTTGGGGAGCATCCTGGGACTCGGCTCCTTTCCTGAAAACTCAGCAATGAGAGAGCTCCGCTCAGTGACCGCCCTGCTGATGCTTCGCTCTTCCTGCCAATGGCTTCTGTGAACAATTAGAGGTCGACTTTCCCAGCATCTCTGACTACAGCTCCCCAAGCATCTCAATCTCTAGCCCATCATTTCGAGGTGTTGGCTACTCAGATGTGTTTCAAACCAACACTGATGCCGACCGATATTGATTTGATATTGACACTATTACAAATGCCAAAGCCAAAACCAATGAAGAAAAACACATCCTGGTTAGTTTAGGCAAGGACTTAATAGCACAAATATTGCTGCACCAATGCTCATAAATACTTGAGAGATACAGTGCCTTGCGAAAGTATTCGGCCCCCTTGAACTTTGCGACCTTTTGCCACATTTCAGGCTTCAAACATAAAGATATAAAACTGTATTTAATTGTGAAGAATCAACAACATGTGGGACACAATCATGAAGTGGAACAACATTTATTGGATATTTCAAACTTTTTTAACAAATCAAAAACTGAAAAATTGGGCGTGCAAAATTATTCAGCCCCTTTCCTTTCAGTGCAGCAAAGTCTCTCCAGAAGTTCAGTGAGGATCTCTGAATGATCCAATGTTGACCTAAATTACTAATGATGATAAATACAATCCACCTGTGTGTAATCAAGTCTCCGTATAAATGCACCTGCACTGTGATAGTCTCAGAGGTCCGTTAAAAGTGGAGAGAGCATCATGAAGAACAAGGAACACACCAGGCAGGTCCGAGATACTGTTGTGAAGAAGTTTAAAGCCGGATTTGGATACAAAAAGATTTCCCAAGCTTTAAACATCCCAAGGAGCACTGTGCAAGCGATAATATTGAAATGGAAGGAGTATCAGACCACTGCAAATCTACCAAGACCTGGCCGTCCCTCTAAACTTTCAGCTCATACAAGGAGGAGACTGATCAGAGATGCAGCCAAGAGGCCCATGATCACTCTGGATGAACTGCAGAGATCTACAGCTGAGGTGGGAGACTCTGTCCATAGGACAACAATCAGTCGTATATTGCACAAATCTGGCCTTTATGGAAGAGTGGCAAGAAGAAAGCCATTTCTTAAAGATATACATAAAAAGTGTTGTTTAAAGTTTGCCACAAGCCACCTGGGAGACAAACAAAAAATGTAGAAGAAGGTGCTCTGGTCAGATGAAACAAAAATTGAACTTTTTGGCAACAATGCAAAATGTTATGTTTGGCGTAAAAGCAACACAGCTCATCACCCTGAACACACCATACCCACTGTCAAACATGGTGGTGGCAGCATCATGGTTTGGGCCTGCTTTTCTTCAGCAGGGACAGGGAAGATGGTTAAAATTGATGGGAAGATGGATGGAGCCAAATACAGGACCATTCTGGAAGAAAACCTGATGGAGTCTGCAAAAGACCTGAGACTGGGACGGAGATTTGTCTTCCAACAAGACAATGATCCAAAACAAAGCAAAATCTACAATGGAATGGTTCAAAAATAATCATATCCAGGTGTTAGAATGACCAAGTCAAAGTCCAGACCTGAATCCAATCGAGAATCTGTGGAAAGAACTGAAAACTGCTGTTCACAAATGCTCTCCATCCAACCTCACTGAGCTCGAGCTGTTTTGCAAGGAGGAATGGGAAAAAATTTCAGTCTCTCGATGTGCAAAACTGATAGAGACATACCCCAAGCGACTTACAGCTGTAATCGCAGCAAAAGGTGGCGCTACAAAGTATTAACTTAAGGGGGCTGAATCATTTTGCACGCCCAATTTTTCAGTATTGAAATATCCAATAAATGTCGTTCCACTTCATGATTGTGTCCCACTTGTTGTTGATTCTTCACAAAAAAATACAGTTTTATATCTTTATGTTTGAAGCCTGAAATGTGGCAAAAGGTCGCAAAGTTCAAGGGGGCCGAATACTTTCGCAAGGCACTGTAAATGCTTGGGTCTGACTGGTTGTAAATCCCCAGGCTGATTCGCTGCTCGTTTGGTCGTTGGGTATATATCTTGTCCTGATTGGTTGCACCCTGGTGTGTCATGCTCTACAACATTTATTTGGAGGCTCGTGCTAATGGGGGGTGCAGCCCAACAGGCCAGAATAGGGCTATAAATCTGTCCTAACCATCGGAGGGACAAAGAAGACATCAATGCAACAGAACATTTCCCCTACCAACAAGAACACTATGGGGACTCCCACCTCTTCTCCTCGATTAGAACAGAGCACCATGGGCTAAATCAGCACAGGAACTTTCAGGGGGATATATGAGACTGACTTGCCAAGTTGAGTCATTTAGACTGGGCCAAGTCTGAATCCATATACAGTATAATGGTTGTGAAAAATATCTGTCCCTCTAATGACCCTAATAAGACTGGCAGCTCCCCACTAAATGAGAACAGTTGCGCCTAGTGGCACATCCTATGTTGTAAAACGATCCTTAGCATATATAGAAAACTTCCAAGCTGTTTTTTTTTTACTGTTGGCCTACAGAGCGCGGCCAGCAGTTGTTCTCCCAAGAGAGTGGTGAGCGACTTGGAAGTAGGGAGGAGGGGGGATTCTGGAAGATGGTTGGATGTTACCAACCACATGGCATGTTGAGAAATTGAGGGATTCTTCCAGAGGGATTCGTAAAATGTGGGGGTCCGCAAAGCGATGCCACAGGCCAAGTTACAGGATGAGGAGGTGTGGGGGTGGTGGGTGGAGGAGGAGAATACAGACAGCATCCCAGGCAAACATAAGGCTGAGAGGAAGTAGTGTGTATGGCCCAATACATCACTGGGGCCAAGCTTTCTGCCATCCAGGACCTATATACTAGGCAGTGTCAGAGGAAAGACCAAAAATAGTCAGAGACCCCAGTCACCCAAGTCATAGACTGTTTTCTCTGCTACCACAAGGCAAGCGGTACCGGAGCGCCAAGTCTAGGACCAAAAGCTCCTTACAGCTTCTACCCCCAAGCCATAAGACTGCTGAACAATTAATCAAATGGCCACCGGACTATTTACATTGACCTCCCCCATTTGTTTTGTACACTGCTGCTACGCTGTTAATTATCTATGCATAGTGACTTCAGCCCTACCAACATGTACAAATTACCTTGACTAACTTGCACCCCTGCACAGTGATTTGGTACAGGTACCCCCTAAATATATAGCCTCGTTATTGTTATTTTGTTGTGTTGTTATTATTTTTTCCTTTCTGTTGGTTAAGGTCTTGTAAGTAAGCATTTCACGGTAAGGTCATATTCGGCGCATTTGACTAATAAAGTTTCATTCGATTTTTTGATCTCATGCACATCCACTCCATGGCCCTGACAATAAAAGTTTCCTGTTGCAATCTCCAACTCTGCCATAGTTCTGGGGCTAAGGGTTTGGGGAATAGCAGATAGGTTGAGTACGGAAGATTATGCTCTGCCAAGCTGGAAGGACAGGAGTCTACAGCTCCAATCACTAGGCCTATAATGCAAACTAACCCACACCCTTGGATTAAGTAATGAAATGCCAATATTGGTCCACAGTAATAGCATCTAGAGGCCTGCTAACAACACTAATCCCTGCTGAGATTAGGGCGAAGAATTCCACCCAATACCTTCTCCTAACCCCACACCACAGCCATGGACTCCTGCCCTCCCAGCTGCTGTGTGTGTAGCAGGGTGGGCGCCATGGCAGGCAGCTCTGACACCTGTCTCGAACAAGTGCCAGCATTCACACAGTGACTCTGGTTTCCTGAAGCTCGCTGCCTGGCAGTCAGGTGACAAACACTAACCCACAACTCCTCTGACAGTGCACACACACACACAGTAGGCACACACACAGCAACATCTTAACCAAGAGGCACTTAAGTGTGATCAAGACCACTTACAAAGCCTCAATACCATGGCTAGAGAGGCCATACCCTCTCATGTTTCTCAGATATCAAACCCCTGATTCAATCTGTGGCTTGGAGCTATAAACCAATGCTTCCCCCAGTCTCTCGCCCGCCCCGCTGTAACCACCATTTTTGCATACCGCTCGACTTGCATAACTGTTGAGTGGTTTCTCTCCCGGGAGACAATGACTATGTACAGAGCAGGCCAAATCTTTCAACTTTAAATAGGCTACAGATTGTGAGAGAGACAAAAAGACGTTCGGTCCAATGTATAAAAATAAACATTTCTATGAGTGTTGAGTAATGTTGCTTCTTTAAAGGGGTGCTGAACTTCCTGATTTGGCCTTGGAACTTCCTGATTTCGCCAATTACCATCAGCCGAATGGTGTGCGACTGTGGCAAAGTTGGTTTGACATTTGATAGCCTACCTCTGGGGCTAGATAGGGACTCTGGGGATAGATAGGGACTGTCAATAAATTTCACAATTAAATTAAAATCTCATTAAAATCTTTCAATATACAATATACACTACCGTTCAAAAGTTTGGGGTCACTTAGAAATGTCCTTGTTTTTTAAAGAAAAGCACATTTTTGGTCCATTAAAATAACATCACAATGATCAAAAATACAGCGTAGACATTGTTAATGTTGGAAATGACTATTGTAGCTGGAAACGGCTGACTTTTGGGGGGAATATCTACATAGGCGTACAGAGGCCCATTATCAGCAACCATCACTCCTGTGTTCCAATGGTACGTTGTGTTAGCTAATCCAAGTTTATCATTTTAAAAGGCTAATTGATCATTAGAAAACCCTTTTGCAATTATGTTAGCACAGCTGAAAACTGTTGTCCTGGTTAAAGAAGCAATAAAACTGGCCTTCTTTATAAATCCTCTTATGGCTGCGATCCCTGTACAGGGATCAACATCAGGGGAAATTTCAGAGTGACAACTAAAAATACAACGTCGTATCATTAAACATTCTTGAAAATGCAAGTGTCTTACACCCTCCAAAAGATTAGAATCTTGGTAATCAAACTACGTTTTCCAATTTAAAATAGCTATTACAGAGAACAAATACCATGCTTTTGTTTGAGAAGAGCAATCAACAAAATAAACATTTTCCGCCATGACAGTTTTTACACATTCACATCTGAATCACACTTACATTCTGATATCTTGCTCTTATTTCTCTTCCTGAGGGTCCCAGTGATCAAATTAAGTTTTCTTTGATAAAATCCATTTTTATAGCTTAAATCGAAACATTTTGTAACCCGTTTGTGCCGTGAATTCCATCTCTATTTTAAATTTTTTATGGAGCATTTGACGTAATTTCACACGGTAAACCATCGTTTATCTAGTCATGGTTGGTTTCAGTGCATTCCTCTGGATTTTTGCAACACAGCCAAACGCCATTGTTTTTTTTGTGGGGAGTATTGACTGAAGTGAACTGATTTGAAGACAACAAGCAATGACTACCTTGCGCACCAATCATTTTAGCGAAGCTTCGTTGAAATCTAGCTGGGTAGATAGCCAATGAGCTGAGGTAAATGCCAGTATGTAATGGTTTTGGGTTGGACCACCATTCCTTGTTTGTAATCTCACGCGTAACGAACTCCATTCTCACCTTGACGATCAAAGGAGTTGCTGTGAGGCTTGTTACGGTCAGCTGTATTTCGGGAAAGTTGTATTTTCAACGATTTCATTGAAGATATCATGGCGAATAAATCAGGAAAAACGAAGTCAAAGTCTAAAGTGAAAGTGAAAAAGTGAAAGTGAGACAGATTTTTTGTTCAAACAGGAACTGAGAACTGAGAAGCTGTTTCTGCAAGGACAGGACGTACTTCTGGACGGGTAAGTGCTAAATATAAATATATATATTTTTTGCAAATTTGTGGGTTAGATTACAGGCTCAAAATGTCCAGGAACAAAGAACTTTGTTCTGAAACTCGTCAGTCTATTCTTGTTCTGAGAAATGAAGGCTATTCCATGCGAGAAATTGCCAAGAAACTGAAGATCTCGCACAACGCTGTGTAGTTCTCCCTTAACAGAACAGCACAAACTGGCCCTAACCAGAATAGAAAGAGGAGTGTGAGGCCACGGTGCACAACTGGGCTAGAGGACAAGTATATTAGAGTGTCTAGTTTGGGAAACAGATGCCAGATGCCAGAAGTCGTCAACTGGCAGCTTCATTAAAAAGTACCCACAAAACACCAGCCTCAACGTCAAGAGTACTTGTCATCTTGCTCAGTTGTGCACCGGGGCCTCCCACTCCAGACTGACGAGTTTCAGAAGAAAGTTCTTTGTTTCTGGCCATTTTGAGCCTGTAATTTAACCCACAAATGCTGGTGCTCCAGATACTCAACTCGTCTTAAGAAGGCCAGTTGTATTTCTTCTTTAAATCAGGACAACAGTTTTCAGCTGTGCTACCATAATTGCAAAAGGGTTTTCTAATGATCAATTAGCCTTTTAAAATGATAAACTTGGATTAGCTAACACAACATGCCGTTGGAACACAGGAGTGATGGTTGCTGATAATGGGCCTCCGTTCGCCCATGTAGATATTCCATAAAAAATCTGCCATTTCCAGCTACAATAGTCCTTTACAACAAGAATAATGTCTACACTGTATTTCTGATAAATTTGATGTTATTTTAATGGACAAAAAATTTGCTTTTCTTCCAAAAACAAGGACATTTCTAAGTGGCCCAAAACTTTTGAACAGTAGTGTATAGTTGTTTGAGGGTTTTTAGTCATTGAAATATTGAGTTATTATTATTTAAAAATAATGTCCCATGTACATTGTGTAATTTACTGCAGGTCCCTAACTAGCCCCATAGGGATATCGATTATCAAACCAAATTGACCATGGGCATTACGATCGGTTCACATGCAGCTGAGCTCCGAATTGATGATTACTTGGGTGCTGCCAGCTGTGGTCATAATTGAAATAAACCCAACCCAAGGAAAACTCTTACGGTACCCTTCATTCTGCAACATACAATTTTTTCCTTTCATCTAGCAAATCCCTGTTTTTTGGACAAGACTGAATTTATGACCAAAATTATCAATGATTAAATTCAAAACGAGAAGTTGGTTTTGAAGGGCAATCGCCCGTGAAGAGAACAGTGAGAAGGAGATAGCGTGCCTGGAGTAAACATCGGAATCCATGCTGTAATTGTAACTTAATTGTAAACTCCCCTGAGTTCACTGAGAGTATCAGAGTCAAGCTGGGTCAGAGGGGGTAAAATTGAGTTGTAGTCCAACAACAGCTAGGCCTACAACTGACACCACTGTAGCCACTTTGAAACATTCTACTATTACTACTACTAGTGCTAGCACTTCTTTATCCATAATATATTTACGCTATATAGTGAGCTTGTCACCACTGTTGCTTGTATGAAAAGTACTCCAGTAGTATACCACTAGTAATGGGGGGGATGTGAGGTCAGGGGTGCAGGCTGAGTGCTGGGGCAGTGGACTGGGCCTGATTGAGCGCTGCAGTCTCTGGTATGGAGATGCTGCCGGTGCTCACTCTACCGCCCAGCGGACCACAGCCTCTTTCCCCGCCTCATTTGCACAGCAATCCCGCTTTCCTGCACTCAGTGTATCTTTTTGTCATTTCCCTGCTGAGGGTCCATTTGTATTATCTGCTGAAATGGCAGGCAGAGGGAGAAGGAGGTAGGGAGGAGAAAGGGGGGTCTGGTCCCAAGGAGACTGTGTTTCTTTACAGCAGTGAATCTCAATGGCAACCTCCCCCTGCACACACACAGACTGACACTCAGGCCCAACTCCCCTCCATGACTAATGTGCCCCGACACTCATACATCACCCGTAAATTGGCCAAATGAATTAACCACGGCCCCTGTGTAGTGTTACAGACTTTAAATGGATTTTCCCCTCTCCAGGTCTGCCCAATAATTGCATTTATCCATCTTGTTGAAGCGCAGTTTACACACTTGCTAACATCATGCCAATCCCGGCTACATTTTCCGCTCCAATGGTGGGAGATTTGTCATTGGATCATAACAGGTAATTCAAACAACAATTAGTTTGATGACTCAACCATATGTCAATGTCTGGCTGCCCAATAGGCAAGGCCTTGGTGGAGCAAAGGGCGCTTCTATCAGTCTGTCTGTCTCAACCCCACCCTTTCTCAACTCTCCCCTGTTTTCTGAGATAAAATACAGTCTTGTATTTATTTAATATCAATCATGCAAACCTCCAGGTTGAAGCAACCCATGGCTGTGGTACCTAGGAACTAAATGAGGCCTGTAGGCAACCATGCAAACACACAGAGACAGACAAACGAGGCTATGGCTGTGAACACTGGTGTGGGTGGGGGTCATCGCTACACTTGTGTAGTGTTTGAACAGTAGTGCATTAGACACTCTGGGGCCCACAGGACAATTCAGCTATGTAAACACAGAGGAACTTCCTTCCCTCCGGTCCTTCAGGCCTGCACTAAGACGACCCACTGTTTAAACAGCAGAGAATTCCTCCGCCCGCCTGGCCCTACCAGAGCAGCTGCTCTCCACTGAGGCCTCAGTGCAGGACAGACCAGAGACAGGCTCAGTGTTTAGTCAAAGTGCTCAGGGTAATCCTCCAAAGACAAATAAATATGTACAGACAGACAGAATCTGGACTGAATTGACAATAAAGACTTAGCATGGCCATAAAAGGTGTATTATATTTTTTTTTACCTCGACTGTAATGTCTGAATGGGATTTATTTGTTCACAGAATTTATAGACTAGTCACATGGGCAAAGGCAGATTAGCTAACCAGAAGATCAAGAGTTAAAACTGGGAAAATATTCCATCCTGAAATCTTGCCACTCAACATCACCTGTTATGACAACGCCAGTAATATATCTTTATTGATATTTGAAGAATGCTCGATGCATAAAGATACCGGGGCAGTAAATGGTAAGATAAAAAATAAGATGGGGGGGGGGGGGGGTAAAGAAACTCCTCGTTCTAAAGGGCACCGTGACAGACGTCACAGAAGCCGGTCACATGATCTTCACCTGTCACCCTCGCAAGATGGACAATCCAGACCCCTTAGTATACTTTCAATATTTTATTAATCACTTAAGTTCAAAGATCTTCATATTTGTTTTCTATAATTATTATGTATAAATCGTGTCAGTTGACTGTCAATCAAACCTGTTATAATACTGTACTAGGCCTAATCTAGAAAATCATCTTTTACTTTCATCCTTTTCCCTGTAGATATTTATCTTAGTACTATATGACTTGCTAACACCATGAACAACAGGTCATTATTTCAACCCATACCTTGGGATGCTGAATTCAATTGTTTTCTACTTCAACAGTGCTACATTTCTTCTGCTTGTCAGTTGATTTGGTCCTCATTCCACATCAGTCCCCTCTGACTGACAGCGAAGGCCACTCATCCCACCTCGGGCCAGTTGTCCAAACAGACACTCAATTCACTTTGACCCCTTGGGGAGCCAATTGACAATTCACTCAGTACTGGGAGTCAATTTCTTCACTTTTGGAATTGACCCCAAACACTGCTGACACCATTCCTCAGTGGAGAGTAGAATGCATTAGGGGCATTTAAACCTATGCTTTTCATACAAACAGCCCCCCTACCCACTCCCACACATACACACACACACACACACACACAGACCACAACATACAATATCCCACAACAGTGTCAGATGTGGTATTCAATCTACTCTACTGCCTACTAAGAACACAACATAGCATGTGCCCATGTGACCAGCAATTCTCATGAAATGTTATCTACTGTACACAAAGTGACAGCTGTCTATTTTAAGGGGTAGGCTAATATTTTATGTAAATAGATTTCTAACGGGCAGCTAAAGAGCTGACACTGGAAATGTTCTCTTAATCTATTTTTTCCGGACATTGTTGCACAGACCCGTAGAATCTCTCACTATTCCACAGTGTGTGCAAAGGGCTTACATTTCATTAGCCTTGTGCATTTTTACATACAGTAATCTCTGAAACATTTTGTTCTAAATCCTACAATAATCTGGAGATTAGTAGATACATTTCTTCTGCTTTGGCTCTAAAGCTCCCTCACCTTTTCAAGCAGTTATAAATCCAGCACTTTTAACGGCAAACAAGCAGACAATCACCTCATTAGTGCGCTACCACACACACACAAACCACTCCGCAGAGCTTATCCTCCTGCAATTAAAAGTCGAATTAGAAGATTTAAAAAAGACATGGTTCTCCATGATGTGTTTGACATATTACAAAACGGTCCCTCGCATCTGAAAGGTTTTTGTCCAGATTATTTGAACAAAGGGAAAGTTCCAGAATTCAAATGTGCATTCACAAACTAGACAGACAGGATACCAAATTATCTATGCTCCTTACAAATCCAGAAATCCTTGACATTTGTGAATATCTGAAATACAGTAGATAATCACCATAATAGGACACTCGTCAGACTGCTGCATCTTTTTATGCAGGATTTAATATTGTAATGACAATGTCTTAATATATGCCATGTATTTTCCATTTGAAGTTAAAAATAGACGGGGAGGTTCGCTGTAGCTTATAACAATGGTGAGATGGTATAGGGAAGATTAAGTGCTAAAGGGTGGTGGTTCACATATTTTCACCAAACATTGCAGGTGATGATTCATAATCACTTCTCCCAAAAACACTAAGCTCTCCTGAGTGAGATTTCCACACAGTGGAACAATCTAGAGCAATCTGACACATCCATACAAGCCTGGCCTACTACAGGTGTTCCCTGCACATTGGCATGGCTAGTCATTATACAGTCCAACATGATCTTTAAGAGCTACGATAAAGGTACCCCCCCCCCCAATGGAAAACTCAAGCACTTTTATCTCTCATCATAAAAGGGTTAGAGGAGCAGCTCCTTTCCCAACAGAAAGCATTTCAGCCTCCATGCACTTTGACCCTCCCCAAACACACTCCAATCCAAACAAGCCCAGCACCACCAAATTCCTCCACCATCAAACAATCCACTCACTTGATGACGCTTTTGGGGTCGACATTTTGATAACGAGGCATGGAAACAGGTGGAGAAGTGGCCAGAATCATTAAGAGGAAAAGCCACACACATGGCCTGTCCACATCAACTGTGGCAATAAACTCGGCCCAACCCCCCCTTCTCTTAGTCTTGCTGTTTTTTGGAGGGGAAGATAAATGTGAGGCCTGGGGGCACTATTGTTTAGAGATCGAACCAGGAACTGTCGCTGTTCTCATTGCCCTGGCATTCACAGAAATTATGCGCCCTATTCAGACCACACACACACACACGTCGCTGAACGCATTTCCCGCTTTTCTTAAACCCCACATTCTCTCCCACTCTGCTAAACTCCTTTCGCTGCTGGAGACTCACGGCATAATGAATGAATGGGCTTACAGAAATATGCACACTCAGACGAAAAATAAATATACCTAGTCTTAAATTGAACAAATAAAAGTATCAATAATTATTTACCTAAAAGACATACAGTAACATATCTTACATATGCATTTAAAAAATGCTACATAAACAGTTTTTCACTATAAAAGGTCATTGGTCTAATTATCCTTAAACAGGCAATCAATACTACAGAGCTACATCTTATCTTTCTACTGGATGCAGTGCAAAAGCACAGCTCTATTGTAAAGGAATACAAACCCCTGCTAGCACCTGCTCTAAACTATATTGATCCCATAATTGATGGAAAGAGAAAACAACTTTGAGCTTCAGTAGAATTATAGAATAAAAGGATGAGATTGTCTATCAGTATCATCTAAGGAGTCATTGCCTGCAAGGTAAACCTTGACATCTCGACTAGCAGTCCAGGGCTAACGCAACCAGCACTCCCAACACGTGCATTTGTATTGGAACACTTGATAGATATAAGGACAATAGAGCAACGAATCCTAAGAACTGCCCCTTGAAATTCAAGGAACATCCATGCATCTTACATACTACGGATCTAGGGAGCATAGTACATGGAACATAAAACGTGAGTGCACACTGCATGCACATACTATGCCGCACACATATGGTACATAGATGTAAATGCAAACACACAAATAGGATATAATTTGATTTCCATGTTTCAGGGAGCCCCAAGCCCTGTGGGCCGGCAGTAAGACTATATTTAACAGATGACAAAAGTTGCATTCCAGATGTACAGTGGGATCTTTGTGTTGAGCTTTATGGAAATGCATGGGAGAGAGAGAAAATGAGAGAGGGGGTGAGTGGAAGGGAAGGAGAAGAGGGGGGCACCAGTGCACAGCTGCTAAGCCAATGCTGTTTTTTGAGACAGAATAGCATAAAGCAGTGTGGCCCAGTGATAGGGAATTTGAAGGTTGGGCGGGGTTAGTTGTTGCGGTATGGGGGAAAGTGTATTTGTCAGTAGTCTATGCAATGTGCCTTCGCAGCCACAGTTCTATTGAGGAAGAAAAGTTAGATATTTCAGTTATTTTTTTTTTAAGTGCATTCAGCACAACACACATTTGAAATTGAACATGAGATTAGTAGTTCTATTACCCAAAGCTCAATTGCATAGGTTTGATAAATAAATTAAACAAAACCAGGGTTGATTGTGCAGTTGGGCATAAACTACACCCAAACTCTGTTCACTACCACCAGGGAACTACTCCCATCACAGTATTTAAAAAACCTAATTAAAAACACACCCATAAACATGTTGGACTGACTGATTTTGTTGTGTGTCGTTTCAAACGAACTGACCGAGAGCCATTTTTGTATGGTTTCACAGCTTAGCCTGCCAACATCATCAGCATAAGACAATTAAGTCCTGCCAGTGAAAGAAAAAAATATCAGTAAATATTTACATCGCAAATCTTTACCAGTCATTCACTAGGCGCTAACAAAACCTTACTGTACTCTCCCTCTCTCCCCCTCCTTCCCCTCTCTCTTTCTCTTTCTTTCTCTACATCTGCGATTCATTGACTTTACAATTTACCACATGTCGAGATGGGAGAGGTCGAGCCTCCATCTGAATCACGAAACAAATATGCAAGTGATTTATTGTTTTAAAAACTGTGGGCCGATTTAGTGCAACTCCACTTTTCCTGAGCATTACTCCTATTGGCAGACCATGAACAATTACAGTTTGGACTAATTAAGCTTGGAGAATGTGCAGTGCGCCGCTAATGTCTAGCAGGCCTCGATTTTAGTTTAATGGTGCCAAACTTTACTTCCCAACTTTACTCCCTCAAATCCAAAACAGATTGCACTTTTTATGGGTGTTTATCAAGCTCAAGAAAAATAAGGCACTTTTATTTTCCTTGCATGGGATGAGAAAAATAAAGAAGTGGAAGGGGGGTGAGAAAGAAGAGAAAAGATAGAGGGAAAAAGAGGGCATGAGGGAGAAAGAGAGCGTGTCCTTCACAGCCTAAAAAAATGTGGAGTGCATTTTGCGAGGAATGACTAAATGTGGACGCGTAGTGCCATGAACCCCCTGCGGATTGCAATTAAGCCCTATTAACATGTAAAGCCAATTTGATAAGGTGTGGGTCTATCCCCTAAATCCGCATTAAGATATCTTTCCTCACCTCGCAGGGACAAGCCATTCAGAGCTGTACCAGAACACACATAATCCATGTGATATACTAGTGTAATGCATATTCTGCTAACATGTTTAAAAAGATACTGAATGTGTCAATTATACAATTTTGGCCATACCAGTACATCTACATACATGCAAAGCATTACACTATGTATTACATTTGGGCTAATGTACAAATACCACTGCTGATCTGATGTTAATCTTGCCACAAATCCAACATTCCCTCCCAAAAATGTCAAAATTGTGTAAGTCATTAATTGTGAAGGCAAGCACCATTCATTTTTAAATAGGTGGGTCTACCGCAATAGAAGAGATACTGCTGCAACAATACAAGTGAAACAAAGAAAATAGGAAAAAGGCTATTGTTTCAATCATACAATGCCTCTTGCCAAGCTTCCTGTGGAATCGCCACGGGTTTCGAGAGTGTCTTTATTTCACTCTAAATAGACCAGGGGATGCTGGGTGTTGCGTTCTCGCTCTATCTCTCTTTTTGGTTCTTTTTAAAACTACTCATAATTAGACGTTGAAACCCAAAACCATAAACCCCAGCCAAAAGTCTCCAGGCCCCAGGAATTATGGGGCCAGGGGTGGCGTCAAATATCTTAACATTCATAAGTCTGAGGCAGTAAATAAACCCGGCGGATTTACGGCCCTGCAGCCCTATGCCAGAGTGCTGGCCGCCCAGCCCCCGCTCCCTCTCTTTCCTCTCTGCATACCTGTTGAGGTGTGATGTCAGCCAGCAGCACTGAAGTTAACCCGTCGCCTTTTCAGAAAGCCCCATGTTAGCATGAGCATCTGCACAATCGCAGAGAGAGAGAGAGAGGTGCAAGGAACAGCATGGCACCTGGAGTTAGCTGGCCAGGCCACTTCACCAATTCAACCTGTTCCCACTGAACCAGCAGGCCTTTGTGTGAGTTTGAGAAAGGAGAGAGAAGAAGCAATAGAAGGACGAGGGGAAGAAGAGGGCAGGAGGCCCAACACCCTGGGCATAACGTCATGTCAAATTGCTAAATTATCCCAAATTGTACAGCTTTTTAGATTTAGGTGGTTGGAAGAAACAAACTCACGCTCGTTATAGCTGTCTGAGGTCAGACAGATTATAGTAACCTCCACACATTCAAACACACACACACACACAGACTCACACACAAAAAAAGACATGCAGTAACGGAATCACAGGAAGCATGGAAAGGCATGCCCAAAATGTCAAGATCATGGCCAGTTGGCAAAAAAAAAAAGAGAAATCAAGTGGCAAGTCCGTAACATCACTAACATCACAATCATATCACATTGGGCCATTATATGTCTAAAAGTATGGAAACAACAAAAAAAGATTGCACGCATTCCAAATCATGAATTCCAAAATAATAGTACTGAACCGTCTGTACCAATGAGACCCAAAATTGATCAAATGAGAAAATTGGACTGAGGAGAAAAAGCAACCGACAAAGCCTGCTATATCAAAGAACCACACAACAATGGAGTGAGCTAGCCATTTCTAATCACAGACACAGTACCAGTTATATTCTGTAGCCTTCCTTACTAGTTAGGGAGGAAGACAGATAATCAATGCCCAGGTGAATTATTGATGCTATACATTTATGAATACAACAGCCACACACAAAAAAACACTAATGGGTGGACACACACGGTGCTAAATGTAACCGACCTGAGAGGAGGGTTGGGTTAGTGCACTAGGTAAACCATCATAAGCCAAAAAGGTATGATGTGATCTTGAATAAAGCTGTACTGAACATTTATAGTGCATTTGATCACGTTTGAAACGTCTCCTTGCATTGTTAACCAATTAAACACGGATCACTGGGTTTTTCTAAAATGTTATTTTTGCAGATGATCTTATCTTGCATACAGGGAGGTGGTGGAGTATGGAGTAGACAGGATGATGGAATGACAGTGTGTAACAAAACTGATCAAATAGGCTACTATGAAAACCTTCCAAGTTTGAATTACCTCTGACAACCACTGAACTAATGGGCACAAGGAGGTAGACTGTACACAGACCTGATATCAGATTTGAGACATGTACAGCAGCATCTTCTTACACTGCAAGGGCATTCCATGACTTTGCTCATATCAGTTTGGTATATAAGCGTCTAATGTGGAAGTTATGTGCGCAAGCACTGGATCTGGCACTATAGTGAACATGTGCAAAAAGAAAATAACTCATTGAAACAAATAGCCAGCTAAAACCCAGTGTGGGTGTGTGCACTGATGGGAATAAAGGATGACTAGTCCTGCAAATGCACCAGTATTGTGAACATGAGGGACACACTACTGCGTAATAATGGTAAAGAATGTCAAACGGTCACAAATATGCACAAGACACACATTTAATAAAAACACCAAATCATAAAATATACAAATAGCAAGATAATTCGGTAAGATGTAAATAAAGTGCCATATATGTGCAATTATTTTGTAGACATGTTATAAGACATGCTTAAAATACTTACATGTGTCAGACAGAAAAGGGTGCATTACATTGTCTATCACATGTGTGTTCATTTTCAAGGTGTGTGTGGTGCACTAAATTGAGGAAACAAATATCAGTTTCATTACCCAGAGGTATATGTGGGGGTAAGATCATATTTCCTAATGCCTGGTCTTTGCCTTAACCTTGTAAAATGAGATGACAGGTCCTAAAGCAATGACTTGTAATTGCAACCATTATTTTTTTTTTTTAAGGTTTCGAAAATTATCCGGCCTAAGCATTGCTATTGCCCAGTGGGACTAGGAGGTGGCGAGTAAATGAGTAAGTATGCATAATTATAGCTGAGCTGATTGCCTCTAATAAATAACATAAATGTATTTATAAATAACATTTTACATGGCACATGCTTTTAAGAGCAATGGTTTACCCATTACAGGCTAGCGTGGTATACATGGGCTACAACATGTAAAAATCAAACAATTTCCAGCCTATAAATAAATTATTTCAAATTTATTTAAATGTTTGAGGTAAAAATATTAATGTCTGCATATTCAAAGTAACTGTCAATGACAGGCCTCTTTCAGCTAATGTCAATGCAGTTTGACAAATGCAAATTACATAAATAAACTAATTAAAACATTGGCTTTGTTTTTATAAGGTCCTTTCTCAATGCTTTTCTGAGTTTCCTGTATGTTGATATATTTATAGAAACTTGTGTTAGGTGTTATTATACTGCCCTAGGATAA
The DNA here is from genome assembly GCF_036934945.1 of Oncorhynchus masou masou. NCBI lineage: Eukaryota > Metazoa > Chordata > Actinopteri > Salmoniformes > Salmonidae > Oncorhynchus > Oncorhynchus masou. The sequence goes on along the minus strand of NC_088242.1, from coordinate 37,304,960 downwards.
AAAAAAAGTTTAAATGGGTCATGTGTTTTAAGCGTTAAAGAAAAAAACGTTTTCAATTAGGTTGTAGCGAACATAGCGAAGGCTCAGTACAACATTATATTAGGGGGCGGTATGAAATCAAAGCCAGAGATAGCCTAACAAACACTCACATAATAATAATAATAACAATGCTAATATAATAACAATAATAATAACACAATCAAGAAGAGGCAGCATAATAATAATAATTTTCAATTGTCCACTATAAACTGCTATGTTATTATTGAGATTAATGTTCATATTTTGTACTATAATTTGATCACAGGTGTACAAAAAATAGAATATTCATCATGTGCGCATGACCTTGCATACCATTTGTTTTATTTGAGGTGATGGAAATGAATTGATTATCCCTATTCCTAGAATGCTACAGAGAAACATGCAGGCACACTGTTGCAAGCGACATGCATGCCATTGTACAGTTCATGAAAAGTTGGGAAACTTCTGTCTACATTTAACAGCTAAACACACCTAGCTGTGTGTCAATGCGCGTTTGTTCAAGGCTACGTGGGTCGTGTGTGTCCATTAATGTACGCACATCGGTGTAAATAAATGAACTTACTGTGCGAGCTGTTGGAGAAAGTGATCCATTCGGAAGGTACGGGCTTGTAAGATCGGGGATCATTATAAATGGATAGCCCGGGTACGGTGGGCTCTTGAACAGCCCTCCATCTTGCCTTTTCGCAGCTAACATGGCGGGGGGAAAGAAGAAAAACTTTTATAAGTGCCTTGACAACTTTTATACATCTGAGATTTTAGAAGAAACCCACTCGGTACGCTCATATGCCATTGTGTACAAATCTAAGAGACAGACAAGCAGAAACTCACCCTCCTCTAAACTTTCTCTTGTTTTGTCTCTGAAAGTTTCAGACCTAGGCGGAGGCCGTCTTTCCGCCTTGAAAAACAACGAAACACAGGGGTTGCATTAAAGAAAAACATAGAAACAAGAAATCATTACTTTTATATACCGTGGTTGCACATTTCGCGCACAATAAGTAAATGTTTGTAAACTACGAATGCCCAATCGATTCCGATTATTTCACTTACCTCCGAATCTGACGAGCTGTTTTGATTTGTTTCTGATTCATTTACAAGAGAAGATTTGACATCTGCTAAATCCCTTTCTGCCGATAAATTCTCCGAAATTTTTTCATCCTGCTCCCCTTCGTCTTTGAAGGAAATCATTTCATCGTTCGCACCCAAATCGTCCCCTCCACCGCCGTTGAGCTGCGGCATTTTCCCGAGCAATTTTGGGGGGCAAAAACACAAAGTTTTAAACCCTTGATCTTGGTGATCTAGAATCCGAGTTAAAGTTTAGAGTCTGTATTGGCGTTTTCCAAGCACTGGCGGTTTATACAAACTAAAAAGAGGGGAACCTTGGCAGAAAAAGAAGCCGGAGATGGAGCTGAGCCGCTCGGATTGAGTGAGTTGAAGTTGGTCGGAGTGGTTTTCAGTTCAAAGGCGGCGCTGATTGACAGATAGAGAGGGATGGAAATAGAGAGAGTCTGGATTCAGGATTATTGACAGGGAGAAACACACAAGAAACTAATGAGATTCAAAAAAGGGAGGGACTTGAAGTGACGTTTTCATAAATAGGGAGAGAGAAAAAGGCTAGAGGAAGACGACGGACGAGTGTGCAGTTCGAAAAGCGGGTGAGGAAAAGGCAGTTTTGGTGAGGAGCGCGGGACAGTGAAGCGCCCCTGTTTGCTTTTGTGCTGTTATAGCAAAATAAGCGAAAGACTGGAGTTACTCGTAAATACGGATTCAATATATGGGCGGTCTCCCGCTGAAAATGAGTAGAGAGCACTTCCTTATTTTCTACAGTTTCAATGTAGCAATTTTGAAAAGTCACGACATAGGGGCCAAAAGTTTACTGCGCCTGCTTTGCAGAATGAACTTGAATAAGCCTATATCCCATCAACATTTGCTTCGGGTAGGCTATGAAGCAGTATGAATACCATTTTGATCACGATGACAGCTTGAAGCCTTTCCTTCTTTTTTCTTTAACCCTTTTAAAACAAGCTATAATATGTCAATTATATTGGACATTTTGTTGTATATTTCTCATATCATATTGCATAATATTCTATTCGAGACTATATCCTCAATTAGGTTGCATCCATAGCCTATGCATTTTCATTAAAACATGTTGTTCTACTTAATTAAGATAGGCCTATATTTTCATGGAGTGTGAAATATAAAGGACGCGACGATGAAGGTACAGACGTGCTCTAACAGTCTGCACACCGTTGGGAAGACTACAGGCAGGGAGGGTCTAATGAGGCCGGAGATTTTAGGACTAACCTGTAGCCTATTCATTATAAAAGAACAGACAGGGGCTTGGTAAATGTGTGCTCTTTTCTCCATCTGACAGATTTCTAAAGTACAGTAAAAAAAATATATATATATAATAATAAATGCCACCAAAAAAACTGTACAGCTCATTTGTGTCATTGGTACAAATTCTTAACGGCACTCGAAAGAAATGTTTCATTACATTATGGAGCAGGTTTATTTATAATGGTCATCCAGTGGTTTTAATTATAAGTTTGGCTAGACATTTTAGTACAACAATTTAATGAATGCCACGCTAAAAATCTACTGTTTGTGTGTAAAAAAAAAAAAAAATGAAGCTCTAGGCCCACACCAGGTCACAGTCAGTTGACAGTAGTTTACTACGGTGTAGTGTAGGAATTGCCTATCGTAGTCTTCTTTGGACTTAAATTCTATTGAGTATATAATAGCCTACCGGAATATGTGACTGCAGTCCTCCATGTTTATCGCAGCATGTTTTCACACCTTCATCTCCCAAATGTTCAAAAACAGCAACCTCTGGAACTCAAGACATGTCATTTATTCTATCAACCTCTTTGGGTTTCGCGCCACAAGTTCCAATCAGGGTCACGCGGACATCAAACGGCAGATGAATCTCATTAATGCGATCAAGCGTTTGAATAAATTAAGGGGAGAAACAAAACGACCGCTTCGAATTTGATCTTCTGCACTATTTTCTTTATTTAGGCTTACCTTAATTCTCAAATTGAATTATTCAATTGTATATCTCTACTTAAGCCTAGGGTTCCTATTTTGATGACCCCCCCCCCCTCCCAAACAAGGTGTCGGTGGTAGCCTATGAAAAAAGCATTGTGAAAATATAAGCAGTTTAATGAATAGGCTATAGCTGACCCTCACCTCTCATTTGGCTGCTCCAGAAAGACCACTGTTTGTGTATGTGTGTGTGTGTGTGTGTGTGTGTGTGTGTGTGTGTGTGTGTGTGTGTGTGTGTGTGTGTGTGTGTGTGTGTGTGTGTGTGTGTGTGTGTGTGTGTGAGAGAGAGAGAGAGAGTAGTCCACTGGGGCTCCAAAAGCCTGGGAAAGCTATGTTTTATTTAATAATCATAAAAGTGATGTTTAATAAATCATAAAATGTTTTTTCCAGAAAAACAAAATATATAGCTATAGTAACACAATGTTTTTTTTTTAAATGGCATAATACATAATATGCTTGTTTCGAGTCTGTCTTCCAGTCAGTTGTCAAAATACTGTGTTGACAAACATTTATTTCACATAGACCTACTGCATGACAGAGATAAGGGCTATATAATGAACCTGTAGCCTATATTGACTCGCTTAGAACAGGCTTCTTTAAAAGCACATCCTTCTGCAATATGATCACTGATCTGGCATGACTGGATCAGCTGAAAGCAATATGGTGGAAACCTACACAATATTATCAAATTATTGAGTTCCTGTAGCAAAGGAAGGAAGGAAGGATGCATTGGAGGGGCTGGAGGGATTATAAGGATGCTTTTCTTAGGTAATCTTGTATGTCTGTGTAGCTGCAGAGAAGAGGCACCCCACCCCTCCTAGCTCTACAAACCTGGAGCCCACACAGACCAGACCAAAGCAGCGGAGTTCCAAGCTCACCCCTTCCTGGATTGCCTCAGCAGGTGCCTGAGAGTTTTATTGGGGTGTGTGGAGTGTTACCGTAATTTTTCTATGGAGGAGTGTTATCAAATCTATAGGATTTATAAATTCTCTTACATTTTCACCACTTCATACAGCAATGCACGCTACTGTATTAGATCACCCACTCTTCTTTCCTAGGTATTACAGTGAAAATAGTCCTAGTGGTCCTTACAGCCAACCTCGGGCAAGATAGTTCTGCACACATGCTAAACTCTTTGTGCAAACGGTTAATTACCCACAATGCCTCCATATTCTCAACCATGCAGGCTGAAATGGCTCTGGTCTCAATTAGCATATTATAGGGTCTATCTACCTCTTGTTTTCATAGTAACAATATGTGCATTTTAAAGCCCTGTTTAATAGTAACTACAGCTTGATTCATGCCATATCCCCTCTGAGCCAGATGAATAAAGCAATATAAAGATGTCTGTCTTTAACAAGTAGAACTTGGCATTTAACCTTTTTTTTTGTTGCATTTAGTCAATTGCAAATTCCCCCCATTGTATGGGGAGGCGCTGCTAACCATTTCAGCGTTTTTTCCAGTACAGTTCAGATGAATTATATCATATGAATAATGACATGGTTAACCACAATTATGTGTTTCTAATGGCTCTCCACATTGTGTAAAGGACAATAATGGGGAAATTGATTTAAAAATGTATTTGATTATGCAAAGATCCTTTTATGATGTATATTCATCATTATTGTAAGAGCAAATCTGACCACAGAAATAACTTGTTCCAAAAGCTGGTTCAGTGAATGTGGTTATTTAATGTTTCCTGCCAGTGTACAGTACAAACATACAATACAACTCACAAAGCTGAAAAAATACAGAACGTATTAGGCCTACAGAAAAGATAACATAAGTATAACGTGGGAGAGTAAGTAGCATAAATGACCACATATGTCTTATGCAATCAATACTATCGCCATGCCACAATTTCTTTAACAATCTGTTTAACCAAGCATTTGTAGTTTCATTAGATTATTGAACACTATAAATTAATTCCTCAACCTATATACACACTCTGTACAAAGGATAACATTATATTGGCATTAGAATGTTTCTAAGTAAAAAGCACAATATGAAGAAGAGATGTCTTGTGCAAGTAACAGGTCAGACTAACATGATAAATGGCAACATTCTGGTTTATTAGCTCTACTTCTACGTCGGTAGGTATTGGCTGCTGGCAACACCTGCCTGTCTCCAACCCGTCCACCGTTACAAAACAGTGCGTCGTGGGAACCGTATTAGAGGAACTAAGTGAACTGCCTCCTTCATCCAAAACAAACAGCAGGCTTTTCAAAAATGAATGTGATAGTCATTAATCAGTGGATGACGCAGACCTGGAGCTCTCTAAACATAGAACCCACCTGAGACAGGACTGCAGGGCCTGGAGCTACAGTACACAGTCGGGGCATGTGTTTGCTGTCCTCAAGCCCTGTGGTCACCTCCGATATGTCAGCCAAGGCACAGCAGCGTACTCCTGTCCGTCAGAGAAATCGTCTCGTTGGACGGCGAGCCAAGCTCTGGCTTGTAAACGTTAGGTAATGGTCAGTAGTAGGTCAACAACACAGAATGTTTGTGTTGGGTGTTATTGTATTTTTATGGTACTGAATGAGAAGTGAAAACCTATGGAGGCCTACATCATAGGATTATATATGGGTTAGTGCAAAATTTGACGATTCACACTACCACATTCTGGTGGTCTTATTGTCAGCAGTCAGAATATGAGAGTATCGTCTTTGCGGGAGAGTGACTCAAGTTTATTATTAAGTTTGTTGGTTTTGTCTGGTCTTATAACAAATATGTGCAATCGTTTATAAAGATGCTGACACGGCTTGTAGCATTAGGCTTCTACTGACAGCAGGTCAGGTGTGGGACTAGACATTACCACAAAGAAAACTGATGGAGAAGCAGCCTTTTTGTCTCTTCTAATCTTTTCACAAATCTCACAAACAACCACGTCCAAAGAGACGCAAAAGAGCCATGTGGAAAATAACAGTTATCCTGACCCCCACTTTGTGTTTCGGACAAAAAAGGAAATCCCTCTTGTAATAATGGGCTTGTGTTTTGGACCACACTACCGTTATGGTTTTCTGAGATGAGGACCTTATCTCAGGAGCTTCCTTAGGAAGCAACAGCAGGTCTTTGACCAGGAGGAGAAAACCAGGAACAATGTTTCAATGACATTCAGAAGAATGGCCCATAATTACAACCATACTGAGAGCAATTTTCCCTGTTTGTTGATGACAAGTGTGTACGTATGTGATGGTGGAGGGGGGTCAGATAATGAGATTTCCATACAGAGGGGCTTAATTGAAGATATTTATTCATTGTCCACATCACGTGTTTGCGTTCTCCCTCTTTCGCTCTATCCCGTTCTCTCTGTCTCTCTCTCGCACTTTGTGGAATTGTTTTCCAATCACATTTGTATATAGAAACATATGATGAACAGTAATGGTGCGCTCACATGGGTAGAGGCTGTATAGCTCCCCAGTTGATTGCGTACAGCCGCTCTTTGAATAGGACATTGCATGTACCAAGAAAAAACAAACGCCATATTATGGATAGGGACAGTTATTTATTACATTTTATTTTGTTGTTTTTATTTTAACCGGTATTTCCAGCATTTTCCACTAGGTTTGTTGCAGGTAGGAAATCCTAGAAAATGTTTTGTGATTTACACAACCTGTCTCCAATCAATCAATTGTGTTGCGTGAGTGTTGACCCTTTTAACTCATCATATATGCTGCTGCTACTGTTTATTATCTCTCCTGTTGCCTAGTCACTTTATCCTCACCTGTATGTACATACACTACATGACTGAAAGTATCTGGACACCTGCTTCTGCGAACATCTCAATCCAAAATCATTAATATGGAGAAGGCTGGGAAGGCTTTCCTCTAGAAACATTGCTGCAGGACATGCTTCCATTCAGCCACAAGAGCATTAGTGAGGTTGGGCACTGATGTTGGGCGATTAGGCCTGGCTCGCAGTCGACATTCCAATTCATCCCAAGGCGTTCAATGGGGTGAGGTCAGGGCTCTGTGCAGGCCAGTCAAGTTCTTCCACACCAATCTTGACAAACCATTAGACCTTGCTTTGTGCACAGGGGCATTGTCATGCTGAAACAGGAAAGGGCCTTCCCCATACTGTTGCCACAAAGTTGGAATCACAGAATCATCTAGAATGTCATTGTACGCTGTAGAATTATGATTTCCCTTCACTGGAACTAAGGGGCTTGGCCCGAACCATGAAAAACAGCCCTAGACCATTATTTCTCCTCCATCAAACTTTACAGTTGGTACTATGCATTCAGGCAGATAGCGTTCTCCTGGCATCCGCCAAACCCAGATTCGTCATTTGGATAACAGCAATTACAGGTGATTGGGGCAGCTCTAGCAGGGCAGAAATTTGACAAACTTGTTGGAAAGGTAGGATCCTATGACGGTGCCACATTGAAAGTCACTGAGCTCTTCAGTAAGGCCATTCTACTGCCAATGTTTGTCTATGGTGATTGTATGCCTGTGTGCTTGATTTTATACACATTAGCTAAAATAGCAGAATCAACTAATCTGAAGGGGTGTCCACATAATTTTGTATATATAGTGTATCTACCTCAGTTACCTTGTACCGCTGCACATCAACTCAGTATTGGTACCCCGTGTATATAGCCAAGTTATTTTTACTCATTGTGTATTTACTCCTTGAGTTATTATTTGTCTATTATTTGTATTTTTTCCTCTGCATTGTTGGGAAGGGCCCGTAAGCAAGCATTTCACTGTTAGTCTACACCTGTTGTTTACGAACCATGTGACAAATTTGATTTGATTTGAGTCCTGGGGATACTCCAGAGTTCACTACAATATACTTCCTTGGTGGTTTCATTGACTCTCCCCTTAAACTGCCTGAAATTGACACATTTTTAGCTACAATGTCCGAGTCTGTTGGGAAGGATCAGCTTCAGCAAAATAAGATGTAGAATCACTGATTTACAAATGGTAATCCCTTTGTGCAATTAAGATTCGTAGAGCTATGCCACCCCTGGCTTAGGTGATCCCCACACCAAACACTCAACCAGACATTGAGTGATTAATTGGAGACAGCTTGTGTAAATTAAAGAACATTGCCTAGGATTTTCTACCTGGAGCAAACCTAGTGGATAATGCTGGAAATACAGTTTTTTTTAAACGGAAGCCCATTACTATGAAAACCCGTTTCCGCCATCCCAAATTTTCTGGGGGGGATACTATCAAAAAATGTCATGTTACTATCTCAAAACTTTGAGATACTAAGTCAACATTTAGTGATACGTACAGTAAGTACAAATTTAGAGATACGTTTACATTTTTTTTAAATACTAAGTAAAAAATCTGAGATATGAAAGTAAAAATTTCGACATAACTCAAAATGTTTGGATAGTAGACAATACTTAGAGGATATCTTTCTTAATTTGTAAAACGATGTGTTGATTTCATAGGTGACACCACAGGAGTGTTTTCCTGGGGCCCAGAAAATTTCCCTGATCTGGTAGGCTACCTAACCAGGCAAACTCCGACCCTAGTTATAAGCTGTAAAACAGTTTTATGGGCTATGATGGGACCAGATTCTTTCTAATCAGGTCATATGGTTTTTAAAAAACTAGACAACAACTCCAATTTGACAATCCACCTAACAGGGTTGAGTTTGCTTTATGAAGCACTGCAACGTGGATATATGGAAATAAATCGCCACATAATGCTACAAATTAAGAAACATATCTTACATTAATGTTCAAATCTCAAAAAATGTGGAGTTAGTACCTCGAAATTTCCAGTTAGTATCATTTAAAAAAAAACTTACTTTTCTGTTCAAAAGTTTAGGGTCACTTACAAATGTCCTTGTTTTTGAAAGAAAAGCACATTTTTGGTCCAATAAAATGACATCAAATTGATCAAAAATATAGTGTAGACATTGTTAATGTTGTAAATGACTATTGTAGCTGGAAACGGCAGATATTTAATGGAATATCTACATAGGCGTCCAGAGGCCCATTATCAGCAGCCATCACTCCCGTGTTCCAATGGAACGTTGTGTTAGCTAATCCAAGTTTATCATTTTAAAAGGCTAATTGATCATTAGAAAACTATTTTGCAATTATGCTAGCACAGCTGAAAACGGTTGTCCTGATTAAAGAAGCAATAAAACTGGCCTTCTTAAGACTAGTTGAGTATCTGGAGCATCAGAATTTGTGGGTTCGATTACAGGCTCAAAATGGCCAGAAACAAATAACTTTCTTCTTAAACTCGTCAGTCTATTCTTGTTCTGAGCAATTAAGGCTATTCCATGTGAGAAATTGCCAAGAAACTGAAGATCTCGTACAACGCTGTGTACTACTCCCTTCACAGAACAGCGCAAACTGTCACTAACGAGAATAGAATGAGGAGTGGGAGGCCCCGGTGCACAACTGAGCAAGAGGACAAGTACATTAGAGTGTCTAGTTTGAGAAACAGATGTCTCACAAGTCGTCAACTGGCAACTTCATTAAATAGTCCCTGCAAAACACCAGTCTCAAAGTCAACAGTGGCCTTCTAGGCAGAGTTGCAAAGTAAAAGCCATATCTCAGACTGGCCAATAAAAAGAAAAGATTAAGATGGGTAAAAGAACACAGACACTGGACAGAGGAACTCTGCCTAGAAGGCCAGCAACCCGGAGTAGCCTCTTCACTGTTGATGTTGAGACTGGTCTTTTGCGGGTCGATTTAGTATCTCAACATTTTTCAATGGTATCTCAAAATGTTGACTTATGATTCTCAACATTTTTAGATAGTATTAACATGTAAAAAAATAATTTGTGTCGGCAATGTGCTTCCATACTACTTTGAAACACAAAATGTTTTAATAGACTCATGAATGTTCCCTAGAATGTTCAAGACACCGTATAGAATGAACTTGAAAAAGGTTAAGTAATAAGCCTGTATTCTCTTGGCCTTTTTTTATATAACGAATTCAAATGTAGAGGCAACAATTAAAACACCAGCAACAAGATTCAGCACTGAGGCCATGGCATTATGATTGTTGCTCTACATTTCAATTACTGCTATAGAATTGCCAAGATAATAAAGGCTTTTTAATTAACCTAAAAACTTTCTATCGCCATAACACAATATTTTTGTTTTACAAAGTGATGGCTGCAGCCATCAAAAAACATGTTTTTCTCTCTCTGTTTTTTTAATATCGGTAATTGCTTTGGCAGAGGGCACGATTGTGCATTATGCTGTACATTCACTAGGCATTCAATACCGCCACAATGGCATAGCGACTTTGGGTCAAATAAGATGCTTCACAATGCAAATGAAATCATTTTCTCATCAATTACTTGTGACTATCACCGGTTTGTGTTTGTTCAGTGTGTCTTTTCATAAACAGCAGGTGGGTGAAGAGATACAGATGAATGCAAGATCAGAGCCTATACACTGGCGGAGGCAGAGAATGGTTTCGAGGTTAAGGGCGCAGGGTTATGGTTGATGCCTGGCAAAGCACAAGATGAATGCAGCAGACACATTAGCTAGTCTTTATCTACACAGTGACAGTTTGGCATAGGGATCTGATAGGTGAAATGAGGTAGCCCTCACCACCTGGGACCATTGGATCATTACCATTAGAATCACTCGCAATGGGTGAGGTGATGTATTTTTTACATCCAAATCGTGAAATACAAAATACACGGCTTTAAATTTACAGTAAATGTACTCTTTAGTCATTATACAGGCTCTCCTATCCAGATTGACTCACAGTGCATACAGTCAGGGAGCTAAAAATAAGTACAAATACAATACGGCTAAACAAAAGAACAAAACTCTTCAAAATGATGGATTATGTGACGTATGCAGAGTTTAGAGAGTTCTGGCGGGATGTAAACTATTATCATGGGAATTTGTTTAAGGGCATGATGATTTGCAATATTGATTACTTCTGCCCTAGGTCAAAATATGTTATTTTCCTGAAAGTATATCAAAATTATCCATATCAAAATGGCCGTATATATATATCTATTTTAACCAGGTTTGTGTATTGTATCCTGGTTTACTGTTTTGAATTGCCCCCCCATCCTCCAAATGCCCTCTTTTCCAAGTGTTTAAACTCAGCATCCCCTCCTGGTTGCCATACCAGGACTCTAATTAAGAAATTAATGCAGGAAAATCAATTGGCCTCAAGTTTGTGTCCAATATATTCATGATGGCTTCAAGCTCACACCAATCAATGCTTTTCACAAGGGTGGATGAAACTGCCTCTCTTTTGTTTTGAAAGCTATAGCTGAAGGATTTTTATGTGAATTAAATAAATAAATTCATTCTACACGTTCATGATGTTGTATGGTGTATTGCATATATTCAAGAGCGTAAAGTATTTTTTGGTCACTACTTATCTGCATCGCTTATCCCGATTAAAATTGCCAGTAAGGTTTCTCATGTGTTTCGCTGTATGTTTGATAACTGGTTTGCTTACTGTCTACTTACACGTTTGAACGTGCCCCTACCGATTTACAGTTCAAATGTGCATTCAGTGATTTGTGATATTCTCCCTGTATTGTGTCAGTGGATGAATCGTGTTCAAGCCTATAGAGGACAAAAGCTAATTTGGGTGGTTCGGCAAAAGCTAATTTGGGAGGGTTGAGTTGTGCACTCCATCAAAATGGTTTCAATTGGCAGCAACCTTGAATTTCCTTTGATGCAATTGACTTTAGCATATAGCAATTTGTTACCTGAACCAAAACAGGGCAAAAAGACAGAACAAAATCCCCACACAATCATTGTCTTTTGAAGCCACAGGTTAACGCTTTGCCCAGTGCTCACCAACTACAGTCAGGCCTCATAAACCACAGCACAGATAGTGTTATATTTTGGCCAGTGTAGTTAATGATAATGAAATGGAGACCTTTGTTCCATCAGGGTCCGTGCTTTTTATCCACTTCAGGGAAATGAGTCCCATGTTCTATTTCTGTTCATTAACCAAACTCCCAAATGCATCATAAGCCCAGAGATCAGATCACAGTATATTTGATCAATATTAATAAGGATAGGCAAACTCCTCTGGTAATTAAGAGAGTCCCTGGGCTTTGATTTAGACCATTACCAACGCCTCTGCATCTTTAGATTAAGAAACCGACCTCTTTTATTTAATAACATTAAATCCCGACATGTATCTTCTAAAAGCTTTAATAAAGACAAAGATAAGATTTGCATCCCCATACAAGTGTCTTTTTCAATTGATTATGAAGCCGCCATTGATGTGTGAGAAATGGATGTTTTCCTCTGTTCTTAAGGGGTTCTAATAGAAGAGGAGGAGACTTTGCCACTTTGATCTTCAATCAGTAAAAATTCCCACTTCTTCTTTGTCAGACTATATTTGGTAAATAACGGTGACAATCCATGTGCTTTATTAATAAGATGAAATAGAGAGAGGGGGGGGGGTTGATGGCGAGAGAAAGGGGTAAAATAAAAAGAGAGAGAGTGCACAATGGCGAGATAGCGAGGGTGAGAGGGAGATGGGAAGAGAGGGATGAAGAGAAAGAGAGATGGAGAGGCGGGGTGGTAATTCACACGTTTGTATTTCAGATGCTCTATATATGCTCTCCATGGCACGGGCACCTTATGTGGCACGTACACACACACACACACACACACACACACACACACACACACACACACACACACACACACACACACACACACACACACACACAGCTACCCTTTCAATGGCAATCTGGACGCTAAAAAAATAGGACAACTCTGGACTGATCTCTCACACTGGCACTGGTGTCAGAAAAAATATTCTGGGTTATTTGTTTATGGGTGAATGATATTTCACAGTACTGTCCCCATGCTTGTGTGAATTAGGCGTTGCTGTGACACATTGCTTTGTTTATTCCAAACAACAATCCACATCATCATAGTCTGTCCAGTCCCTCTTTTAACGCTGTCAGGCCTGGCCCACACCAATCATGTTGTCTGGGTCACTCAACCCATAAAGTGAAGCTTTCTGGTAACTATGGGATGAATACAAACCACAGGCACCACCAATGCCAATTGTAGAGCCATGTATTTGGAGTTTAGATTCAGGCAATGTCCATTGCTGTGCCATGTATACTGAAGATTTTATTCACTTAGAAGATTCACTAGAAACAAAGATTCACAAAGCAAGTCTGCACAGCATCAGGTGGATTTGGCTCACAGATAAGAACAAGGATATTGTTAACAAACAAGGATGCCACAAGTCATGTATATTGGAACACTTTTAAAACATCGGAGCAGCTTTTATGCTCTAACATCTTCAGCTGGGCATCCCAACCTCTCTCCACATAAAAGGGACCATAGAAAGTGTGCTTTGTTAGAGCATGGCGGAGCCTAGGGCACCTTAGAGGACTCATTAGCATGCTATTTAGTCCCCCCATTAAAAGGGGAAAGTGTAAGTGAAAATGTTGAAATACAGGAAGTAATGTCATGTAAGAGGCCCGAGTGTAGAAAAGGAAGCTTTTCTTTCCATTTTGTCTTGTCAACAGTTCACCAGCTGACACAAAGGGACACATAGAGAGACTGAGAGAAAACAAAAAAGAGGTGTAGAAACATTAAGAGATAAACAAATAGGTATAGGTCAGTGCGATGGACTGAGGAGTAAGGTCAAAGGAAGAGATGGACAGGTGGCTAGAAAGACAGAAGGATAGGTAGATGGAGCGAGAATAGGTTACATGGAAAGAGGACAACAAAGGGAATAGGAGGAGAGACGAAAATGTATTAAAAGGGATGTCAAGAAGTAGTGGGAGATGGAGAGAGAGAGCACAGCATGGAGCTCAGAGGAGCTAGGGGCTGGCTCCAGCCAGGGGGAGAGCATGGGAGGATTTAGAGAGCAGATCAACCATAGACACACTCGATAAACCCCCACGGACAGGAGGAAACCTGATACCGCTCGACACATGTGAGCATTCATTTACAAATGTTTACATCCTTTAAAAGGAACAGAAAAAGGCTTGTCAACGCCATTCGATATCTGCAAATACTGTAGCATTGGGTCCATATACTGTAGCATTGGGATAGCACATAATGCAGAGTGGGTTTGTTGGGTTGGTTTGTTTGTTTTGACCAAAGCCTCCGTTTTACAGAGGGTCTCGTGAAGTTCTAAACAGTGGAAAAGGAGACAATTATAGATATTTATAAAGAGTGTTTATGTATCCAGATCCATAGAAAAAGATAAACAGCAATTGTTTTACACAACGTTATAGTGTACTTGCAATGTGAGGCACAAAGAAATTATATTATTTATGGGCTACATAAGAACATAACACAGAACCTAAACACACATGTAACAATTAACCGGTCTGAAATGTAATCACTGAACCCTGTAGGCAAGATTTATAAACAGAAAGCAGACAGCAATATTTTTTTTAAAATCATCAGTATTTTTAAGTGAGCAAATATTAAATATATATATAAATATATATATAAATATATAAATATGAACCTCAGTATTGTGCTGTTTAAACAGAGGAGGTACAGTTGTGTGAGGGTAGTGGTTCAGGAGATGGGTTTTTGACCAGATACATATAACCAGGTACCAGGTAGATCCCCGGTGCATTTCTCAGGCCTAAAATAACGGCCCTAAATCTAATACAGCTTAAGTACAGTATATAACTACACATACAAACAGTATAGCAACACAACAAAAAAATCTACATTGCTACAGTACAGTATATTGTGTTACTGGAATCGACTAAGTACAATCATAGTGTGTTTTTGAAATTCATGATGTACCTTACATTTTTAAGTGAAATAATTGTCATTAAAATGTTTCCTTCAATTTGGCTCTGTTTTTCTAACCAATCCAGGATAGCAAAATGTGTTTTCCTAGACAACTCAGAGCTAAGTGGGTCAGAACAGAGCCATAGTTGCTCCTAAATAGCCTATGTGCGGACTGAGGGCTCGTGTAGTGGTTACCGGCTCAGTGAAGCCTTAGTCGAGCAACCACCAGCCTCTCAAAAGTAACTCAACCCAAAAGTGAACATAAGAGGTCCTTTCTTTCACTGTTGTTAGAGACGGCCACATCCATAAAAAGATCCTCTGGTCAACTGGTCTAAAGATGGCCACCTACTCCAAACACCTCAAACCAAACTAGTAAAACCTAAGAAAAACCTGTTTGACTGAGTTTAAATATATTCAAAGTCCTGTGTCTTAGGGGGACACAGGGACACAGGGGACACAGTGTAGGAGCTGACATGGGGGTGGGGGGCATGTTGCTACTGAGAGAGCATGTTGCTAATGTTTTTTGAAACACAGGTTTTAAATGCTAATTTCTAATGACTTTTCAGAAAAGGATACAGACAAATCTTAACTTATAAATGGACAAATTTACAAGGCTAAGGGGGGCTTTGCCATGGCCATTCATACTGTACTGAATACAAGTGTGACTGTTAATGCGGTTATATTCAATTAAACAACCATTTTGTACTATGCTACTGTATGATTGATGTCCTTGTATTTTTCTCACTTCCCCTATGCTATGTGGTTACTTCTGCTGCTCTACATACTATATGGTTTGAAACATAACGTTATATTTTCTGCTTAAAATATAGTTTTATACTGTAATAATAACCAACAATATACACAGTTAAAAACTGATTTAATAAAAAAAAGGTCAAACTGACAATTAATCAAACTCCACTACATAATTACCAAAAGTAAAATCATGGCTGCCTGTCTACTGCATGAAGTTAACACATGCAATACACCCTCTAGACTTCATTTCATCAGATATCAGATCAACACAGAGGGCATTATTTAATGTAAGCCTCTCCAACATAATCCAGGTAGAATCAGGAATTCCCCAGGACAGCTGTCGAGGCAACTTACTTTTTTTCAATCTTTACTCATGACATGCCACTGGCTTTGAGTAAAGTCAGTGTGCCTATGTATGCAGATGACACTATACACATCAGCTACTACAGTGACTGAAATGAATGCAAAACTTAACAAAAAGCTGCAGTTAGTTTCAGAATGGGTGTCAAGGAATAAGTTAGTTGTTTTTTTGCTTGCATCAGTAACCTGATGTGGAATAGAGTTCCATGTACTCATAGCTCAATGTAGTACTGTGCGCCTCCCATAGTCTGTTCTGGACTTGGGGATTGTGAAGAGTATAAGTCTATAATAAAGCGCTGCTCTGCCTTCTTAACAACTCTATCAACAAGGCAGGTTCTACAGGCCCCAGTTTTGTCGCACCTGGACAACTGTTCAGTCAGAACGGCTGGCCCTTTAATGTACACAGGGAGCTAACGTTAATGATAAGCATGTCAATCTCTCATGGCTCAAAATGGAGGACAGATGGACTTCATCACTACTTGTTTTTGTAAGAAGTGTTGACCAGCAGAATGCACGAGCAGTTTGTTTAAACTACCAGCCCACAGCTCGGATGCATACCCCACAAGACATGCCACCAGAGGTCTCTTCACAATCCCCAAGTCCAGAACAGACTATGGGAGGCGCACAGTACTACATAGAGCCATGACTACATGGAACTCTATTCCACATCAGGTTACTGATGCAAGCAAAAAAACATCTTATGGAACAGCGGGGACTGTGAAGAGACACATACAAGCAGGTACAGACGCATACGCACACACACGCACTCCACACACAGGTACATTGTAATGTTGTTGTATGGTGGTATACAGCTAATGGGGATCCCTAATAAATACACACACACATTTTTTGTTTAATCAAATTTGCCAGCTAGTTTGCCAGGGGTGGTGTTTGGGCAGTTTCCAAGAATTCTACTTTGAAAAAAAAAGGTCCTCTATTTTCACTCTTCTTGACTTGTGGCACATTCATTGCTAACTTGCTGAACCTATGTTGAAGACTAAGACAGTAATTATGTAAAATTCACTATCAGTTTTTCACACAGCCAGAACTACCCAGTGTTAGATGAAACCTGACGCAGCTAAAAAAAAAAATACTCAACTGTAAATGTAAATCTGTCTACTGTAGCTACTCGCCAGGAGAAAGCATATAGTTGCTCAAAATGAACTTTGTTGTTGCCAACAATGACTTTCCTCGGTTCGGTGAGTAATGATGGTGGTGGTGCACAGTCCTTTTTCTCTGACTCACACACTGCCACACTGCTTGTAACAACCAAGAGTGAGAACAAAGCAGTCAGTGGGGACGGGGGGAAGGGACACACATTGCAGCAGAGGCCGCCTTTTCAAAACAACGTCTCTCAACGAATCTGGGGACACATTTAAAATACATATATATTATATTTTTGAAATTATACTTTCTAAAAAAACATTTATTGGGGGGGGACCATTTCAAGTTCTAATGTCACGTGTACAAGTTACAGTGAAATGCCTTTCTTCAGTAATCAATATCAATGTAGAGTAGCACTAAAAATAACATAAGGTACAATAAAAACACACAAGAAATAAAAATAAGAAACAGGAAGAGCACAAGAAAGTAAGACACTACACTGAACAAAAATATACATGCAACATGCAACAATTTCAAAGATTTTACTGAGTTATAGTTCATATAAGGGAATCAGTCAATTGAAAATTCATTAGGCCCTAATCTATGGATTTCACATGTCTAAGAATACAGATATGCATCTGTTGGCCATATATACCTTTAAAAAAAAGGCAGGGGCGTGGATCAGAAAATCAGTCAGTATCTGGTGTGACCACCATTTGCCTCATGCAGCACGACACACCACCTTTACAGAATTGATCAGGCTGTTGATTGTGGCCTGTGGAATGTTGTCCCAGACTGTCAATTGCTGGATATTGGCGGGAACTGGAACATGCTGTTGAACACATCAATCCAGAGTATCCCAAACATTCTCAATGGGTGACTGTAGGCTGTCTCATCATTGCCGGTGATCAGGCCTACCAACATCGTGTCGTCAGCCCACTTGATGATGTTGGAGTCGTGCGTAGCCATGCAGTCATGGGTGACTAGGGAGTAGAGAAGGGAACTACGCACACACCCCTGTGGGGCCCCTGTGTTGAGGCTCAGCGTGTGGAGGTGATGTTGCCTACCCTCACCACTTGGTGTTGCCCATCAGGAAGTCCAGGATCCAGTTTCAGGGTCCTAAGCTTGGTGATGAGCTTGTAGTGGACAAAGGTGTTGAACGCTGAGCTGTAGTCAATGAACAGCATTCTCACAAAAGTATTCCTCTTGTCGAGGCGGGTGAGGGCAGTGTGGACTGCATTTGAGATTGTGTCGTCTATGGATCTGTTGGGGCTGTATGCAAATTGGAGTGGATCTAGTTTGTCTGGTATGATGGAGTTGATGTGTGACATAACAAGCCTTTAAAGCACTTCATGATTACATATGTGAGTGCAACAGGGTGGTAATAATTGTGGCATGAAGCCTTAGAGTTCTTGTGAAAAGGAATGATGGAAGTCATTTTATGAAATGTAGGGATTACAAACTAGGATAAAGAGAGATTGAAAATTACAGTGAATATGCCTGAAAGCTGATCTGCAAGATCACCCAGTCCTCTAGGCGGGTGGGGGCCCTCACACATGGTACGGTGTTGTTATTGTCGAAGCGTGTATAAAATGCATTGAGCTTGTCTGGAAGAGAGGCATCGTCGGGCAGATCACGGCTAGGTCTTTCTTTGTAATCCGTAATGGACCTGCCACAGGCAGCGGACATCGGAGCCTGTGTAGTAGGATTCCACTTTATTCCTATATTGTCCTTTTGCTCGTTTGATGACTCTGCGGAGATCATAGCGGGACTTCTTGTACTTGTTCCTGTCCTCAGCTGTAGCCTCAGGGTTGTCTGTGGTAGCCCCGTGTGCTGTAACCCTGTCCTTTATTTTAGTGCCAACCTCAGTGTTAATCCAGGGTTTTTGACTGGGGAAGCAGCGAACCTTCACTGTGAGGGCAACGCCGCCAATGTATTTCCTTATGAAGCCAGAGGTGGTTAACTCGTTGATGTTATCAGTGGAGTCACGGAACATATTCCAATCCATGCTAGCAAAGCAGTCCTGTAGCAGAATCTCTGATTCTGATGACCATTTCTCAACGGGGCGAGTCACATGTTGTTCCTTTTTGAGGTTCTGCTTGTAATAAGGAAGCAGAAGTATGGAGTCATGATCTGATTTACCAAATTGTGGCCAAAGGAGGGCCTTGTATGCTTGCTTGTGGGTAGAGTAAGTGGTCTAGGACTTAATGAGGTAGAATTAAAATCGCAGCGACAAGAAAGGCATCCTCCGGATGTTCATTTCTACTTGTTTTTTTAGCCTTGTACAGATTGTTAAGTGCCAGATTGTTATATTTATTGTCCTGAGGTGAAATCTACGGTGCATTCAGAAAGTATTCAGACCCCTTGACTTTTCCACATTTTGTTACGTTACAGCCTTATTCAAAAATGGATTACATGTTTTTTCCCTCATCAATCTGCCCACAATACACCATAAAGAAAAAGAAAAAACAGTTTTTTAGACATTTTTGCTAATTTATAAAAAATAATAAACTGAAATATTACATTTACATAAGTATTCAGACCCTTTAATCAGAACTTTATTGATGCACCTTTGGCAGCGATGACAGCCTCAAGTCTTCTTGGGTATGACGCTACAAGCTTGGCACACCTGTATTTGGGGAGTTTCTCCTATTCTTCAATGCAAATCCTCTCAAAATGTCAGGTTGGATGGGAAGTGTCGCTGCACAGCTATTTTCAGGTCTCTCCAGAGATGTTCAATCGAGTTCAAGTCCAGGTTCTGGCTGGACCACTCAAGGACATTCAGAGACTTACCCCAAAGCCACTCCTGTGTTGTCTTGGCTGTGTGCTTGGGGTTGTTGTCCTGTTGGAAGGTAAACATTCGCCCCAGTCTGAGGTCCTGAGTGCTCTGAAAAGATCTCTCTGTACTTTGCTCTGTTCATCTTTCCCTCGATCATGACTAGTCTCCCAATCCCTGCCGCTGAAAAACATTCCCACAGCATGATGCTGCCACCACCATGCTTCACTGTG
This sequence comes from Oncorhynchus masou masou, assembly GCF_036934945.1. Classification (NCBI taxonomy): domain Eukaryota; kingdom Metazoa; phylum Chordata; class Actinopteri; order Salmoniformes; family Salmonidae; genus Oncorhynchus; species Oncorhynchus masou. The sequence goes on along the minus strand of NC_088242.1, from coordinate 37,284,949 downwards.
GTGCCAGGTTTCCTCCAGACAGCATTCAGGCCAAAGAGTTCAATCTTGGTTTCATCAAACCAGGGAATCTTGTTTCTCATGTTCTGAGAGTCTTTAGGTGCCTTTTGGAAAACACCAAGCGGGCTGTCAAGTGCCTTTTACTGAAGAGTGGCTTCCGTCTGGCCACTCTACTATAAGGCCTGATTGGTGGAGTGCTGCAGAGATGGTTGTCCTTCTGGAAGGTTCTCCCATCTCCACAGAAGAACTCTGGCGTACTGTCAGAGTGACCATCGGGTTCTTGTTCACCTCCCTGAGAAAGGCTCTTCTCCCCAGATTGCTCAGTTTGGCCAGGAGGCCAGCTCTAGGAAGAGTCTTGGTCGTTCCAAACCTCTTCCTCTTCCATTTACGATTGATGGAGGCCACTGTATTCTTGGGGACCTTCAATCCTGCAGAAATGTTTTGGTATCCTTTCCAAGATCTGTGCCTCAACAAAGTCCTGTCTCGGAGCTCTACAGATAATTCCTTCAACCTCATGGCTTGGTTTTGCTCTGACATGCACTGGTAACTCTGGGACTTTATATAGGCAGGTGTGTGGCTTTCCAAAACATGTCCAATCAAAAAATTTACCACAGGTAGATTCCAATCAGGTTGTAGAAAGATCTCAAGGATGGTGAATGGAAACAGGATGCACCTGAGCTCAAATTCAAAGGGTCTGAATATACTTTGTTTTTGTCTATTTGCTATAAAAAATAAAAATAAAGATTTGTCAGTGTCGGGTATTGTGTGTACATTGATGAGGAAAATGTTTTGTTTAATCAATTTTAGAATAAGGCTGTAATGTTACAAAATGTGAAGAAAGTGAAGAAACTGAATACTTTCAAAATAACAGCTGAAAACTCCATTGGGAGGTAGAAGGGTTGACATTTGACCTTCAGGTATTCCAAGACGGGTGAACAATGGGTTGAGACTACCATAGCACTCGAGTCAGTCCACCATTTGTTGTTGATGAAGTGGAAAACCTCTTCACCTCTCGATTTCCCTGACTCTACTTTCCTGTCCTCTCAGTAAATGGTAAATTAGTAAGTTTTCTAAATAAAACTTATTTTTTTTGACAGGGAAGTCATACTGAGTCTCGGGTCTCTGTTTCAGATGAGCCCTGCATAAATACATCAAACATATACTGAACAAAAATTTAAAAAATCAACATTCAACAGAGTTACAGCTCATATAAGGAAATCAGTCAATTGAAATAAATGCATTAGGCCCTAATCTATGGATTTCACATGACTGGGAATACAGATATCCATCTGTTGGTCACAGATACCTTAAAAAAAGGCAGGGGCGTGAATCAGAAAACCAGTCAGTATCTGGTGTGACCACCATTTTCTTCATGCTGCATGACACACCTCCTCTGAGTTGATCAGGCTGTTGATTGTGGCCTGTGGAATGTTGTCCCACTCCTCTTCAATGGCTGGAAATAGGAGATAAAGGGCTGTGAGACAGGTTTATCCTAGACACATGAAAAGTGGGATGTATACAGAGGGTAGGGGGCAACAGAAGACGAAAAGCAGAATGGCTAAGAAACTTGGAGATGGGGAAGGGCCAATAAAAAGGGGGGGAATGTTTGCGGGACTCTACCCGGAGGGGCATATCCTGAGTGAACAGCCATGCCCTCTGCCCAAGACGATAGCGGGGAGCAGGGGTCCATTGGCGGTCCTCCTGTCAACGACACCTAGAGGTGGTCTTGAGAAGAGCGGACCGAGCTCTCTTCCAGGTATGCCGACAATGCAGACGAACATCTGGGGAGAGGGTTTGTTGACGTCTTCCTCTTTCTCCGGGAAGAGAGGAGTCTGATAACTCACGGAGCACTCGAAGTGCGAGAGCCCAGTGGCCAAAGAGGGAAGGGTGTACCGGGCATATTCCACCCACACGAGTTGCTGGCTCCTGTTGGTGGGGTATGCCGGGGCGAGGCACAGAAGAGTCGTCTCCAGGTCCTGATTGGCACACTCCGACTGACCTTTGGATTGGGGATGAAACCCGGTGGACAGGTTGGCTGACGACCCAATGAGTGTGCCGAATGTCTTCCAGAACTGGGACGAGCCAGGGTGGCAGGCAAGCCTGGAGGAATGAGCCCATTCCAAGATTGGGGAGCGGGAAGCATCTAGTGCGAACGGCCCAGTACATCACTGGGGCACCAGCTTCATGCCATCCAGGACCTCTAGACCAGGGGGTGTCAGAGATAGGCCCTAAAAATTGTCAAAGACTCCAGTCACCCTAGTCATAGACTGTTTTCTCTGCTACCGCATGGCAAGTGGTACTGGAGCACCAAGTCTAGGTCCAAGAGGCTTCTAAACAGCTTCTAACCCAAAGCCATAAGACTCCTCAACATCTAGTCAAATAGCTAACCAGACTATTTGAATTGCCCCCACCCCCTCCCTCTCACCACTGCCACACTCTGTTGTGATCTATAGTCACTTTAAAGCTCTACCTACTACATGTATATACTACCTCAACTAACCGGTGCCCCCGCACACTGACTCTGTACCGGTGCCCCCCTGTATATATTGTTATTTTTTACTGCTGTTCTTTAATTACTTGTTACTTTTATCTCTTATTCTTATCCATACTTTTTTTAAACGTTACTGTTGGTTAGGGGCTCGTAAGAAAGCATTTCACTGTAAGGTCTTGTATTTGGCGCATGTGACTAATAAAATGTGATTTGATATCCTGGAGAACGTCATTAACCAGGGCCAGGAACACAGCAGGAGCATTGGTCAAACCAAATGGCATCACAAGGTATTCATAGTGTCCACTAGCAGTGTTGAAGGCTGTCTTCTACTCGTGACCTTCCCATCACCTTCCCGTATACGTACCAGGTGGTAGCCATCCCCGGGGTGGTGTAGTGCCCGGGAGAAGTTTGATCCCGCAGTCATAGGGTCGATACGGAGGAAGCAAAGTGGCCCAGGCCTTGCTGAAAACCTCCCGGAGATCCTGGTACTCCTCGGGCACGGCGGAGAGGTCCAAGACTTCTTCGAAGCCCACATGAAGACATCCCAGGGCAGGCTGCGACAACTTCAGCCAATGGTCATGGCAGAATGGGATCCAGCACACGATAGTACCAGCAGTCCAGTTGATAAGGGGATTGTGGTGCTGGAGCCAAGAAAACCCCAATACCACGGGAACCTGAGGAGACTTGATGAGTATAAACTGTATCGACTCACTGTGGTTCCCTGACACACGCAGGTGGACACGAGTAGTATTGACACATAATGACCGGCAGTTCCGCAATACAGACAACTCTGAGTGTTAACTTCTTGAAACTCCCCATCCCGGATCCGGGATCGTGACTAAAGCCTCAGGCTCATTAGCATAACGCAATGTCAACGATTTCTGAAAATCTCAAATAAAATGAAAATAATGCGCCTACTCTCAAGCTTAGCCTTTTCTAAACAACACTGTCATCTCAGATTTTCAAAATATGCTTTTGAACCATAGCAATTCACTAATTTGTGTAAGAGTATGCTAAGCTAGCTTAGCATTTTGAGTAGCATTTAGCACGCAACATTTTCACAAAAACCAGATAACCAAATAAATAAAATCATTTACCTTTGAAGAGCTTCGGATGTTTTCAATGAGGAGACTCTCAGTTACATAGCAAATGTGCAGTTTTTCAAAAAAATATTATTTGTGTAGGACAAATCGCTCCATTTTGTTCACGTTTGGCTATGAAAAAAACCTGTATACAGTTATAGCCTCAAGCTCATTAGCATAATGTAACGTTAACGATTTCTGAAAATCGCAAATAAAATGAAAATAATGTCCCTACTCTCAAGCTTAGCCTTTTCTTAACAACACTGTCATCTCAGATTTTCAAAATATGCTTTTGAACCATAGCAATTCACTAATTTGTGTAAGAGTATGCTAAGCTAGCTTAGCATTTTGAGTAGCATTTAGCATGCAACATTTTCACAAAAACCAGATAACCAAATAAATAAAATCATTTACCTTTGAAGAGCTTCGGATGTTTTCAATGAGGAGACTCTCAGTTACATACCAAATGCGCAGTTTTTCCTGAAAGCGTCTGTGTGTAGGAGAAAACGCTCCGTTTTGTACATCACATTTGGCTACCGAAACGAACCGAAAATTCAGTCACCTACAACGTCAAACTTTTTACGAAATAACTCCATAATATCGACCGAAACATGGCAAACGTTGTTTGGAATCAATCCTCAAGGTGTTTTTTCACATATCTCTTCATTGATATATCGTTCGTGGAAGCCTGCATTCTTGTCTAAATTCCATGGAAAAATACTTGCAGCTGACTTTTGCGCACCAATTTCGGCGCAGGACACCGGGCGGACACCTGGTAAATGTGGTCTCTTATGGTCAATCTTCCAATGATATGCCTACAAATACGTCACAATGCTGCAGGCACCTTGGGGAAACGACAGAAAGGGCAGACTTACTCCTCTCGCATTCACAGCCATATAAGGAGACAATGGAAAACAGAGCCTCAAAAATCCTGCTCATTTCCTGGATGCCGTCTCATCTTGGTTTTGCCTGAAGCTCACGTTCTAGGGCACGCACAGAAAATATCTTTGCAGTTCTGGACACGTCAGAGTGTTTTCTTTCGAAAGCTATCAATTATATGCATAGTCGAGCATCTTTTTGTGACAAAATATCTTGTTTAAAACGGGAACGTTTTTCATCCAAAAATGAAATTGCGCCCCTAGAGTTTCAACAGGTTAAGTCTGTGTAAGCGTTCGGCTGGAGAAAGCCTAGCTCTGCTGATTTGCATCTGCTCCAGAAAAGGCGAGTAGGCAGACCTCGGAGACTCTTGGAAGAACTTTGGTAAGCTTGGATCTTGTCGGGGACATAGACACCAGGGTCTTCCGGAGATCCTTGGAGGCAAGGTGGTATCCTTGGGCGAGCAATTGGGACCGGAATCAGACATTTACTCCCTCCTACCTTTCTGTAGCCGCCCATCGATCCAGATGGTCAAGATGATGAGCAAATAGAGATCCGTAGGCAGCTCCCGGGCTGCGAGCTCGTCCTTAACCTCCTACGATAATCCATGAAGGAATGTGTCAAACAGGGATTCTGGGTTCCAGGCACTCTCGGCAGCCAACATGTGGAAATCAACCTCATAATCCGCCACAGTGCGGGGGTCTTGGCGAAGCTGCTTACAAGATGGCGCCGATAGAGATGGCAGCTCGCATCTAGTCCTTAGGAAACTGTCTTCCAACAAGACAATGATCCAAAACACAAAGCAAAATCTACAATGGAATGGTTCAAAAATAAACATATCCAGGTGTTAATGGCCAAGTCAAAGTCCAGAGAATCTGTGATAAAAACTGAAAACTGCTGTTCACAAATGCTCTCCATCCAACCTCACTAAGCTCGAGCTGTTTTGCAAGGAGGAATGGGAATAAATTTCAGTCTCTCGATGTGCAAAACTGATAGAGACATACCCCAAGCGACTTACAGCTGTAATCGCAGCAAAAGGTGGCGCTACAAAGTATTAACTTAAGGGGGCTGAATAATTTTGCACGCCCAATTTTTCAGTTTTTGATTTGTTAAAAAAGTTTGAAATATCCAATAAATGTCGTTCCACTTCATGACTGTGTCCCACTTGTTGTTGATTCTTCACAAAAAATACAGTTTTATATCTTTATGTTTGAAGCCTGAAATGTGGCAAAAGGTTGCAAAGTTCAAGGGGGCCGAATACTTTCGCAAGGCACTGTAGATTTTAATAGTATCAACCTTGGGGCACCCCTTTATGTAACTAAAGGAACTCAGATTTTAGGTCATCTACCTTGGCCCCATGGCCTGAGTTCTGTCATTGAGATACTGTAATTCTGAAACCATTGGCAAGCATCAGTATCCAACTCTATCAAAGACAGTTTATTCTAAAGAATAACATGGTGTACAGTATCAAAAGCTTTTGAAAAGTCTACAAACATGGCAGCACATTTCTTTCTATCAGGCATTTGCAATATAATTTACCACAAGCATGGTAGCCATAATGGTGCTATGTTTAGGTCTGAATCCAGATTGATTAACATTTAGAATACCATTTACAGATAGTAAATAACGTAGCTGTTTGTTGAACAGTGATTCTAGGATTTTCGCAAGAGAAGGGAGCCTGGAAATGGGTCGATAATTATCGAGATGATAATGATGACTAACAGCATCACAAATCTGAACTTTTTCAGTAATGATGCAATAGTCTAAAACTACTTGCTTAGGCAGGGAAGTAGAGGAATTTCCCCCCTTCGGTGAAGTAACGGTTTTCCAGAAACTAACAGAGGATCACTAACTGTTTAAACGAGGCAGTGCCCCTCCTATAGCTTCCAATCAGCTGACGAGACAGTTTGTCTAGCCTTCGCCCAGTCTTGATTTCTTATCAAGGGGAGGTACAGGACAGTACCATGGATTAGTTCAGTTTTTTACTCTGAGCTGCTTGAAAGGGGCGTGTTGATCAGCCAGAGGTAAAAAGGAAGTAGAAAAACAGTGCCAAAACAGGGTTTGGTATGCAGCTCGCAGAAAAAAGCTCTGAATAATAATTTAGATCATGAACAAACGCCAGGGACGAGGGTCCGAGTATTTCATTTTGGTATCTCTAATGCAAGCAATTGGGCAGTGATCGCTGATACAGTATCATTTGCAAAAAACACCACTAGCCAAATACTTATGGGTACGGTTAGTCAGAATAAGGTCAATCAATGAGGAGTTTGCTAGTTTTTTTTTGCATTAATCCGAGTGGGTTTCAATTATCAATTGAGTCAAGTTGAACTCAAGACAGATATTCTTAAACTGATTTGAGGCATGTTGGATATCCATGGGGGGTATTTGTCTGAAAGCAATGTTTCAGAAAAGCAGTGGATATTGCAGCTACGAAAGTCTTGTTGGTAGCAAATCCGAAATTGGAGGTCATCCATCTTATTATCAAGTGATTGGCCAATAGAATGGAGGGAATAGGTGGCCGGTTTCCCGTTCACCTGAATCTCTACAGGATTCCCCCTCTCCTGCCTCTTGCAAATCCCCAAAATTGGGTTGGAATTACAGAAAGAGCCCAGAACAGATGAGTCGAAGTTGAAGCCAGCATTGAGGTAAGTAACCGCTGATCTGATGTTCAAAAGTTCCTGTCGGTTCTAAGAAATTATTGCGGATACATTGTGAAAAAAAAGTAAAGATGAACACCAAAAGAATCACAAAATAGCAAAGTTGGGTCGGAGATTTCAAAACGGCGGCCATCGAATACGCCTCCATCTTTAAAGACCCCTTCAGGTAAGTACCCCATTAACCCGCTTCCTCTCTCTCCTGCCTGTCTCCTACGCCCTTGGGGGACAGGTGTGTGTCATTGAACTCTAAATAACCTTTGATCGTTAGAGGCCCCCTTATTTCAATTCTCTGAACTCTTGCATTTTAAACACACCCAAAGTAAAGTAAGAGAAGGACAAAGAAGGGGAAAAAAAGTTTCTCATTGTCATTTGCAGAGAATGAACATTTCAGAAGGGCTGTTGCTCCCACACCTCACTCTGTGCACTAATATCCAGAGTCCCCGTGATCGCAGAAACCTGTGTCAAAAAGTCTGTTTTCTAACGGTGTCTCATTTGCATGTTTGAATAATACATGGCGCTTATAAGCATATTAAATGGCATATAGCTGCACGTCATTTTGAAGGATGATATTAGACCTTCCGAGTTAATTATAAAGATGTCAAATGTCAGCCGGTGAACCCGAGCCCCCGAGGTCGCACCCTTTAGTTTAGTGATTATATGCCCAAACTACAGATAAAGTGTTATCATACAGGCTATTAGGGCTCTCAGTGGTGAAGAGACACTTCCCAGGCTTTATTACTATGCTGCATCAGTAAGGTACCTGGGCCACACACTCTCAGTGCTTCAACTAACTCTTATCTCCCTCCTGTATCTCCCACACTTACAGACAGAGATGAATAACAACTAAAGAAAGATTGTTAAAAAAGATTACAGTGATATGCATTGCAGTTTAGTTTAGCCCCACTTCTGTTTTTCAAGCTTATAGTCTCTATACATACTGGAAAACTTTAAATAATAGCCCGGGTGTTTATTTGCTTAAATCACTGAACAAAACAGTCAATTATTAGAGACAGACTTCTATTTCTTAATGCACACAGTCTTTTACATTAGCATAGTGAATTGCATTCACTGCAAGCGTTTTAATCAATTTCTTAATTTCCTGCACGAAGGAAGTCGAGGTAACTGTGATCAATTTCTTAATTTCCTGCACGAAGGTGTTATCATTTACATACTGTGTCACATTTATTTTGTGTTAGTATGCGTCTATAAAGAAAAGGATAAAAAAAACTTTTCCTTGACAGAATAATTATTCTCCTCTGACTGTGCAGTTCTTTCTTTCGCCTTTATCAAATCAAATCAATGTTATTTGTCACATGCGCCAATTACAACAGGTGTAGACCTTACAGTGAAATGCTTACTTACAAGCACTTAACCAGTTTTAAGAAAAATAAGTGTTAAGAAAGTATTTACTAAAATAAACTGAAGTAATAAATACAGAAAAAAATAAAAATAAATAAGAACATTTAAAAAAATAAATAATTAAGGAGCAACAGTAAAATAACAGTAGCGAGGCTATCTACATAGGGTAACGGTACAGAGTCAATGTGTGGGGGCATCGGTTAGTCGAGGTAACTGTGATAATATGTACATGTAGGTAGAGGTAAAGTGACTATGCATGGGTAATAAACAGAGAGTAGCAGCAGCGTAAAAATGGGGGTGGGGACAATGCAAATAGTCTGGGTAGCCATTTGATTAGCTGTTTAGGATTTTTATGGCTTGGGGTAGAAGCTGTTTTGAAACCTTTTGGACCTAGATTTGGCGCTCTGGTACCGCTTGCCGTGCGGTAGCAGAGAGAACAGACTACGACAAGGGTGGCTGGAGTCCTTGTAAACTTTTAGGGCCTTCCTCTGACACCGCCAGGTATAGAGGTCCTGGATGGCAGGAAGCTTGGCCCCAGTGATGTACTGGGCTGTACGCACTACCCTCTGTAGTGCCTTGCGGTCGGAATCCGAGCAGTTGCAACCAGTGATGATCTCGATGGTGCAACTGTAGAATTTGTTGAGGATCTGAGAACCCATGCCAAATCTTTTCAGTCTCCTGAGGGGGAATAGATGTTGCTGTGCCCTCTTCACGACTGTCTTAGTGTGTTTGGACCATGATAGTTTGTTGTTGATGTGGACACCAAGGAATTTGAAGCTCTCAACCTGCTCCACTACAGCCCCGTCGATGAGAATTGGGGCGTACTCGGTCCTCCTTTTCCTTCATCTGACCACTTCCTTATTGAGCGAGTCACTGGTACTTCATTCTTTGGTTTTTGCTTGTAAGCAGGTATCAGGAGGGCGAAGGAGAGTTTTGTACGCGTCTCTGCGTGTGGAGTAAAGGTGGTCAAGATTTGATTTAAACGGGTGTAAGTTTCCCTGCATTAAAGTCTCTGGCCACTAGGAGCGCCGCCTCTGGATGAGCATTTTCTTGTTTGCTGCTGACCTTATACAGCTCGTTGAATGTCATCTTAGTGCCAGCATCAGTTTGTGGTAGTAAATAGACAGCTACAGAAAATATAGATGAAAACTCTCTTGGTTTAAAAGTGTGGTCTACAGCTTATCATGAGATACTCTACCTCAGGCGAGCAATACCTCGAGACTTCCTTAATATTAGATTTTGTGCACCAGCTGTTATTTACTAAAAGACACAGACCACCACCCCTTCTCTTACCGGAGGCAGCTGTTCTATCTTTCCGATGGACCGAAAACCCAGCCAGCTATGTTATCCATGTCGTCGTTCAGCTACGACTCGGTGAAACATAAATTATTACAGTTTGCAATGTCCCGTTGGTAGGATAGAGGGCGATCAGACGATTTCTGGGGGTCCGTACTCCCAAAGTTGTTCACTGTTCATGTGCTTTTCCAGTTAGCTAGCAGTTCTCAGCTGTTACCAGCCAATGGCTACCAGTTTCTTACTGACAATAAAAACTGATTATTGCCATAAGTTCTTCGAGTCATTACTGGATTATTCAATGCAACAAATCAAACATACAATTCATGGTGACCTCGTTACCTCGTCTAAACTTAATTTAGACTGCATTTAATTTCCATTTTACGGTTTGTGCTTGTGTGTGTGTGGGGGGGGGGGGGGACCAAGGACTGTTTGCTTCGGTCTGGTCATTACTGTACCATTAAGACCAAATCAACTCAGGGAGGCAGGGAGTGGAACGGAGTGTAGGGGAGCGCCTCTGGGTGCACTTTGACAGGGCCGCCAGTCAAACGGGCTGGCTCTCTCTGTGTTCCTGTCAATCTCCCCCCTCTGAAGTTCATTTAAAGGGAGGAGGGACGCCTCACTAGCTCCTAACAGGTAAGAGGACCCATATTATCAGCCCTCAGAGAAAGCAGTAGAAATCTGATGTGTTCTTTCAACTGTACTAAACTGAGCCAGGCTCACTGACTACAGGCAGGCCACTGTCAGCTGATTAAGAATGAGGGAGAGACCGAGGGATAGACAGAGAGAGGAGGTGAGAAAGGAGATAAAGGGAGGGATATGCATATGATATGAGAGTTGGAAAAGCGTAAAGAAATGTATAGATTAAGGGGTTGGGAATGAGCAGAGCACAATTAAATCTATGGGAGCTAAATATGTACGTGTATGAGAGAGGGTGTTGAGGACAGTAGGAAAACACACACACGCACACACACATATACACACACACACTTGTACAACTTGCCTTGTGGGGACACAAAATTCAGTCCCATTCAAAATCCTATTTACCCTAACCTTAACCCTAAAACTAACCCTAGCTCCTAACTAACCCTAAACCCCTAGAAATATAATTTGACCTTGTGGGGATTAACAAAATGTCCCCAGTTTGTTTGTTCATTTCCTATTCCTGTGGGCCCCACAAGTATAGTTAAACAAGTCCACAGCTTTCTCAATATTTCATACAGCCCCGACGGAGCACAAACCTGGAACACGGGCTCCATGGTTCCCCATAACCAACTATGAAAAAAAAACAACACAGTTACCTCCAATTTGCAACAATCTGACAGACTGTATTTTCACCCAAAACACAATATAATGACTTATGCTTAACCAACCATTGAGGCTTCAGGTTCACACAACTTCAATAGCAACTTCAACAGAATTTGAGTATAATTGTACACCATGGTATGCATTGATAACTGTCCATATTATTAGGGGTTTAGAGCAATTAAACAGTTCAATATTCTGAGTGTTGTTGTGTTTGAGCAGATGGCTTTGATTTAGTAAACCAACAGGGAATAACAGTATACAGTAGCCTACTGTGTGGTGATATTTTCTGTCTACTGGGATAAATAGTGACTGACCTCATCAATATGAGATGTGAAGTTGAGGATGAAGATGATTGTAAGTACCTTTACTGTACGTTTCATGAAAAAGAGAACATGGTAACCATCTGTTTTGGCCCAATTTCTCGCTTTGAGCCCCCTCTCAAACCGAATATCGAATCAAACACACAATTCTCGCCACTCTGTTTTGTTTTGTCTGGTATTTTCTTCAAGCTGGGTGTCATCGGAGAGTAAACTATGTGTACGTTTTCAGCTCTTTGAGTTTTTTCCCCCTCTCTCTCCACGTGTGTGTGTGTTTGCGAACGAACGTGTGCTGGCTTTGTTTTTCTTTTAGAAAATCCCTTTGATGTGCCCTGTTTGTTTATTTATTTAGTTGCCGCGAAGGCCTTTTTGCCGGTTAGGGCTACGGTGGGTACGGCGGTGCTCGGAGTGCCATCCATCAACGAGGAGCCTCTGACGGATGATCCGCTGACCTCGTCTTCCCAGCATTCTCTAGTTTTGCTACAGTACAGAAAAAGTAGGGCCTTTTTTTTTAATGAGACGCAATGCACTCAGGAAGGTTTCATCCCTTCCTCATCTGTCTGAGTATCAATGTGTGTCAGAGTCTGCATAAACTCATACTGTATCCCATTTCTAAATATGAACATATTCTGACTTGGTTTAAAATAGAATCTTTCCATCCCTTGGTAAAGATAACCTTGGTAACTAAGGGCTCCCTACTGTGTGGATGACACGTGATTTCATGTTGTTGATATATTGCAGCAATGATTCATGATATGAACAAGGTTTGATTGTAAAAAAAACAGTTTCATATAAGTTTCACTAAGTTCTTCATACATATTATTACATGTTAGTAATACCTTCCTGTATTTAAATGTACAGTGCCTTCAGAAAGTATTCATACCCGTTGACTTATTCAACATTTTCTTATGTTACAGCCAGAATTTAATATTTTCTAACCCATCTACACATAATGACAAAGTGAAAAAATGTTTTGGGAATTACTTGCTAAATTTATTGATAATGAAATACAGAAATCTCACTTACACAAGTATTCACACCCCTGACTTAATACTTTGTAGAAACAACTTGGGCAGTGATTACAGCTGTGAGTCTTTCTAAGTAAGTCTGTAAGAGATTTCCACACTTGGATTGTGCAACATTTACCCGTTATTATTTTCAGAATTCTTCAAGCTCTGTCGAATTGGTCGTTGATCATTGCTAGACAACCATTTTCATGTATTGCCATAGATTTAAGTAAAAACTGCCACTCAGGAAAAATCATTGTCTTCTTGTTAAGCAGAGTAGATTTGGGCTTGTGTTTTAGGTTATTGTCCTGCTGAAAGGTGAATTCATCTCCCAGTGTCTGGTGGAAAGCAGACTGAACAAGATTTTCCTCTAGGATTTTGCCTGGGCTTCGCTCCATTCCATTTCTTTTTTATCATGAAAAAACTCCCCAGTCCTTGGAAGATTGGAAGCATACCCATAACATAATGTAGCCACCACTATTCTTGAAAATGGAGAGAGGTACTCAGTAATGTGTTGTATTGGATTTGCCCCAAACATAACACTTTGCGTTCAGGATAAAAAGATAATTGCTTTGTCACATTTTTTGCAGTTGTACTGTAGTGCCTTGTTGCAAACAGAATACATGTTCTGGAATATTTGTATTATATAGAGTTTAAATGTATTTCATTTTAAGTTTCCATCCCAATATTACACTTTATATGACATAGAAACGCCGGATAAAAAAAGGGTATTAATTATGAAATATATTCATAACATTCCATCCATGAGGTCACTGGAGGCTGATTTGCTCATTTGATTGCAGGAAAGGGCTACACACTCTGTTAACCTCTTACACTTATGGTGGCGCTATTTCATTTTTGGAAGAAAAACGTTCCCGTTTTAAACAAGATATTTTGTCACAAAAAGATGCTCGACTATGCATATAATTGCTACTGTTCGAAAGAAAACACTCTGACGTGTCCAGAAATACAAATATCTTCTCTGTGCGTGCCCTAGAACGTGAGCTTCAGGCAAAACCAAGATGACTTGGCATCCAGGAAATGACAAGGATTTTTGAGGCTCTGTCTTTCATGATCTCCTTATATGGCTGTGAACGCAAGAGGAATGAGTCTGCCCTTTCTGTCGTTTCCCCAAGGTGTCTGCAGCATTGTGACGTATTTGTAGGCAGATCGTTGGAAGATTGACCATAAGAGACCACATTTACCACGTGTCCGCCCGGTGTCCTGCGCCGAAATTGGTGCGCAAAAGTCACCTGCCAGTATTTTTCCATGGGGCAGAGAGAGAGAAGCAAGCTTCCAAGAACTGCATGTCAATGAAGAGATATGTGAAAAAACACCTTGAGGATTGATTCCAAACAACGTTTGCCATGTTTCGGTCGATATTATGTAGTTAATCCGGAAAAAGTTTCACGTTGTAGGTGACTGAATTTTCGGTTCGTTTCGGTAGCCAGGCGCAATGTAGAAAACGGAACGATTTCTCCTACACACAGACGCTTTCAGGAAACACTGCGCATTTGGTATGTGGCTGGGAGTCTCCTCATTGAAAACATCAGAAGCTCTTCAAAGGTAAATTATTTTATTTATTTGGTTATCTGGCTTTTGTGAAAATGTTGCGTGCTACATGCTACACAAAATGCTATGCTAGCTTTGCATACTCTTACACAAATTAGTCAATTTCTATGGTTCAAAAGCATATTTTGAAAATCTGAGATGACAGTGTTGTTAAGAAAAGGCTAAGCTTGAGAGCAAACGCATTATTTTAATTTTATTTGCGATTTTCAGAAATCGTTAACGTTGCGTTATGCTAATGAGCCTGAGGCTTAGTCACAATCCCGGATCCGGGATGGGGAGTTTCAAGAGGTTAAAGTCACCTTTGGCCTCATGGTGAAATCCATGAGCGATTTTCTTCCTCTCCGGCAACTGAGTTAGGAAGGACACCTGTATCTTTGTAGTGACTGGGTGTATTGATACATCATCCAAAGTGTATTATATATAATATTACCATGCTTAAAGGGATATTCAATGTCTGCTTTTTGAATTTCACCCATCTAACAATAAGTGACGTTCTTTGCGAGGCATTGGAAAACCTCCCTGGTCTTTGTGGTCGAATCTGTGTTTCAAATTCACTGCTGCTCAACTGAAGGACCTTTCAGATAATTGTATGTGTGGTGTACAGAGACGAGGTAGTCATTCAAAATCATCTTAAACACTATTATTGCACATAGAGTGAGTCCATGCAATTTATTGAGTTACTTGTCAAGCACATTTTTACTCCTGAACTTATTTAGGCTTGCCATAACAAATAGGTTGAATACTTATTGACCCAAGACATTTCAACTTTTTATTTGTAATTCATTTGAAATATATGTCTGTGTCTATTTGTGTGTAGCTTAAATTCATAGACAGAGCTATGGATACAAGCACTGACCATCCATGATACCAAAATGATAGTTTTAACCATGCAGTGTTTGATCAGAAACAAAGGGGTAAAAAAACTTATATTTTGGTTTCTGATGGGGTAAGACAGTTGAACTAAGCTCATAAGTTATATTTATGAAGACTCAATGAGTACATACATGTATCATGAATTTAAAAGTAAAAAATGGAGGTAGCAACCACAGATTGCCCATTTAAACACAATGAGAGCCGGATGCATACTATAGGCTATTTACTACTCATAACCACCATACAAGTGGATGAGGACTCAAGGCTATAGCAGAATTGTTGAACCACAAACACTGAAGGCTCTAGGCATCCACAGGCTTTTCCATTTCCATTGTTTTTATTAGTACCGTTCAAGAGGGAATTCATTGAGAATGAAAATGTTGTATTCATGGTGAGGGAACAATAGTAAGATTACTAGTTTGTTTAAACAAATGCTATTTTCTTTCCTTCGTGACCTATTGTTGCCTACTGCCTAAGGAGAGGCATTTCTCACTCTTAGTGAACTTTCCGATTCATTCTTACTGAAGAAAGTGTGTATCACAGCCATTAAACTAGTTGCATAGAGCTATAAGAACATTTTCTCGCTTGACCTTCAACCACAAGAAGTACTTCAGCATTTGTGGAGATTTTAATGGCCTCATTTATACCTGGTTCTAACATGCATCCTGTATCTTGATGTTGTCCACATTCTGATTGTGTCTGCATTTTCAGACGTGTCTAAACATGGTGTTAAAATGTGAATTTTATCTGTCCACTGTCTGCATTGTGACCAGATTTCCCTGTCCCTCCCTGTATGAAAATTATTAGACAGATATTCTTTCAAAATAATATACATTTACTTTAATAGTCATATTGATGGCATTAAGTCAATGGTGCCAGTTGTTAATGATTTTAGAGGGCGGGATAATGATGATTTGAATGGTTTCACTGTCCAGATCCATATACACTAGCTCCGGAGGTGGGCAGGAAGATCTGATCACATTTAGATCACAATGTATCTATAGATCACTATGCGTCTTTCAATTGTCTACACCTGTCTTAAAATGTGGACACAATCAGAATGTGGATAAGATTAGGACAACGGACGCATGTTAGCACCAGGTATAAACATCGCTAATGGTTCTCCATTCCCAGTTAAAAAGAAAACGAATACATATTCATGAAATAGATATTCAATTAAAAAAAACTAAATCAATATCCTTGACAAGTTATATGGCACATGATATTCAGAGGTGAGTGCTATAGAGGATACATTGACTGTTTCACAATGTAATGCATCACTGTAGGCTGTATCCCTGTTTCTTTCTCTCACTATCCATATATCTATTCCTCTTTCATCGCGCTGGCTTGTCCGCTGGGTCCCCCCCTAACAGAACCCCCCAGATGGAAACCATGGGGATTAATGATTCATAAGCTGCTATATACACACAATTATTATTATTCTAATGTGTAGTAATGGCTCATGAGAATCTGATGCACACATGGCATGAATGGATTAATCTCCTTCCAACCAGAACAGAAATAAACAACTGAATATTATTTGGTCATTTTGTGCAATTCTATATCTCGTGCCCTTTTGGTAACGAGAACCGGTGTTCAACTTACTGAAGTGTCTTGCTGTCGATGGCAAATCTCTAGTTGATGCTGTTGTTTGGAGTTTGGCGGTTGGCTAAAGGTCACTGGTATTTCTCAGAGGGAGTCAGTCTGTGAATTCAGCGTTTTAATCCCAGAGTGTAATTGAGCGTCTTGTAGTCTTCTGAACACACTGAGGGATAGAGCTCCGGTCAATCACCCTCTATGGACAGTCCATAAAGTCAAGCTCAACTACATGTTGGTTGTATGGGCTCAGCCTTCGCACCTGTGCAATATGCTCAACTAATAAGGTTTTATTTTTTCTGTCCAACTTTTTATTTGGTTTCTCTTTTCCCTGTGAGGGGCTCAACGTTTCTTTTGATTGAGAATGAACACTAGGGTCATTAAATTCTGGACAACTTCTGGACAATTCCGGAGACCTAGCAAAGCCAGTAAAACTCCCCCAAATATCTTTGTTTGGGGGTGTTAAAGTATGTGTTTTCAATGAAATGCAAACACATGTACAGTACATACAGTACCAGTCAAAAGTTTGGACACAGCTATTCAAAAAAAATGCACTCCAGGTGACAACCTCATGAAGCCGGTTGAGAGAATGCCAAGAGTGTGCAAAGCTGTCAAGGCAAAGGGCTTGATTTGTTTAACACTTGTTTGGTTACTACTGATTACACGTGTCATTCATAGTTTTGATGTCTTCACTATTATTATACAATGTAGAAAATAGTAAAAATAAAGAAAAACCCTTGACTGAGTAGGTGAGTCCACACTTTCAACTGGCACTGTATATAAAACAATGCAGAATCGCCCTCTGAGAGGTTTTCTTGGCCAGCCATGGTTCTAACTTCCATGTTGAAATATGGCATAATTAATATATCCTGACCCCCACATCAACTGGTCAAGTGAAGGCATCCAGCGGCCAGAAGGTTTGTCTTGTTTACCATTAATGGGTGCATTTTTTAAAATACCTGGAGACGCAATTATTTGGCTGTGTGTTTGGTTGACATGGCAGGTTAAGACAGCGTTGGCCCATTGAAGACCTTTAGCTAAAAGGGACCATCATATTGGCAGCATCATCAAATCAAATTTTATATGTCACATACACATGGTTAGCAGATGTTAATGCGAGTGTAGCGAAATGCTTGTGCTTCCAGTTCCGACAATGCAGTAATAACCAACAAGTAATCTAACTAACAATTCCAAAACTAATATCTTATACATAGTGTAAGGGGATAAAGAATATGTACATAAAGATATGAATGAGTGATGGTGCAGAGCAGCATAGGCAAGATACAGTAGATGGTATCGAATACAGTATATACATATGAGATGAGTATGTAAACAAAGTGGCATAGTTAAAGTGGCTAGTGATACATGTATTACATAAGGATGCAGTAGATGATAGAGTACAGTATATAAGTATACATATGATATGAATAATGTAGGGTATGTAAACATTATATTAGGTAGCATTGTATAAAGTGGCTAGTGATATACATCCTTTCCCATCAATTCCCATTATTGAAGTGGCTGGAGTTGAGTCAGTGTGTTGGCAGCAGCCACTCAATGTTAGTGGTTGCTGTTTAACAGTCTGATGGCCTTGAGATAGAAGCTGTTTTTCAGTCTCTCGGTCCCAGCTTTGATGCACCTCTACTGACCTCGCCTTCTGGATAATAGCGGGGTGAACAGGCAGTGGCTCGGGTGGGTGTTGTCCTTGATGATCTTTATGGCCTTCCTGTAACATCGGGTGGTGTAGGTGTCCTGGAGGGCAGGTAGTTTGCCCCCGGTGATACGTTGTGCAGACCTCACTACCCTCTGGAGAGCCTTACGGTTGTGGGCGGAGCAGTTGCCGTACCAGGCGGTGATACAGCCCGCCAGGATGCTCTCGATTGTGCATCTGTAGAAGTTTGTGAGTGTTTTTGGTGACAAGCCAAATTTCTTCAGCCTCCTGAGGTTGAAGAGGCGCTGCTGCGCCTTCTTCACGATGCTGTCTGTATGAGTGGGCCAATTTAGTTTGTCTGTGATGTGTATGCCGAGGAACTTAAAACTTAATACCCTCTCCACTACTGTTCCATCGATGTGGATAGGGGGGTGTTCCCTCTGCTGTTTCCTGAAGTCCACAATCATCTCCTTAGTTTTGTTGACGTTGAGTGTGAGGTTATTGTCCTGACACCACACTCCAAGGGCCCTCACCTCCTCCCTGTAGGCCGTCTCGTCGTTGTTGGTAATCAAGCCTACCACTGTTGTGTCGTCCGCAAACTTGATGATTGAGTTGGAGGCGTGCGTTGCCGCGCAGTCGTGGGTGAACAGGGAGTACAGGAGAGGGCTCAGAACACACCCTTGTGGGGCCCCAGTGTTGAGGATCAGCGGGGTGGAGATGTTGTTGCCTACCCTCACCACCTGGGGGCGACCCGTCAGGAAGTCCAGTACCCAGTTGCACAGGGCGGGGTCGAGACCCAGGGTCTCGAGCTTGATGACGAGCTTGGAGGGTACTATGGTGTTAAATGCCGAGCTGTAGTCGATGAACAGCATTCTCACATAGGTATTCCTCTTGTCCAGATGGGTTAGGGCAGTGTGCAGTGTGGTTGAGATTGCGTCGTCTGTGGACCTATTTGGGCGGTAAGCAAATTGGAGTGGGTCTAGGGTGTCAGGTAGGGTGGAGGTGATATGGTCCTTGACTAGTCTCTCAAAGCACTTCATGATGACGGAAGTGAGTGCTACGGGGCGGTAGTCGTTTAGCTCAGTTACCTTAGCTTTCTTGGGAACAGGAACAATGGTGGCCCTCTTGAAGCATGTGGGAACAGCAGACTGGTATAGGGATTGATTGAATATGTCCGTAAACACACCAGCCAGCTGGTCTGCGCATGCTCTGAGGGCGCGGCTGGGGATGCCGTCTGGGCCTGCAGCCTTGCGAGGGTTAACACGTTTAAATGTTTTACTCACCTCGGCTGCAGTGAAGGAGAGACCGTATGTTTCCATTGCAGGCCGTGTCAGTGGCACTGGATTGTCCTCAAAGCGGGCAAAAAAGTTATTTAGTCTGCCTGGGAGCAAGACATCCTGGTCCGTGACTGAGCTGGATTTCATCTTGTAGTCCGTGATTGACTGTAGACCCTGCCACATACCTCTTGTGTCTGAGCCGTTGAATTGAGATTCTACTTTGTCTCTATACTGACGCTTAGCTTGTTTGATAGCCTTACGGAGGGAATAGCTGCACTGTTTGTATTCGGTCATGTTACCAGTCACCTTGCTCTGATTAAAAGCAGTGGTTCGCGCTTTCAGTTTCACGCGAATGCTGCCATCAATCCACGGTTTCTGGTTAGGGAATGTTTTAATCGTTGCTATGGGAACGACATCTTCAACGCACGTTCTAATGAACTCGCACACCAAATCAGCATATTCGTCAATGTTGTTGCCTGACGCAATACGAAACATATCCCAGTCCACGTGATGGAAGCAGTCTTGGAGTGTGGAATCAGCTTGGTCGGACCAGCGTTGGACAGACCTCAGCGTGGGAGCTTCTTGTTTTAGTTTCTGTCTGTAGGCAGGGATCAGCAAAATGGAGTCGTGGTCAGCTTTCCCGAAAGGGGGGCGGGGCAGGGCCTTATATGCGTCGCGGAAGTTAGAATAACAGTGATCCAAGGTTTT
The DNA here is from genome assembly GCF_036934945.1 of Oncorhynchus masou masou. Classification (NCBI taxonomy): domain Eukaryota; kingdom Metazoa; phylum Chordata; class Actinopteri; order Salmoniformes; family Salmonidae; genus Oncorhynchus; species Oncorhynchus masou. The sequence goes on along the minus strand of NC_088242.1, from coordinate 37,264,885 downwards.
GCCAGCCCTGGTGGCGCAATCGATATGCTGATACATTTTAGGGAGTCTTGTTTTCAGATTAGCCTTGTTAAAATCCCCAGCAACAATGAATGCAGCCTCAGGATGTATAGATTCCAGTTTGCAAAGAGTCAAATAAAGTTCGTTCAGAGCCATCGATGTGTCTGCTTGGGGGGGAATAAATACGGCTGTGATTATAATCGAAGAGAATTCTCTTGGTAGATAATGCGGTCTACATTTGATTGTGAGGAATTCTAAATCAGGCGAACAGAAGGATTTGAGTTCCTGTATGTTTCTGTGATCACACCACGTCTCGTTAGCCATAAGGCATACGCCCCCACCACTCTTCTTACCAGAAAGGTGTTTGTTTCTGTCGGCGCGATGTGTGGAGAAACCCGCTGGCTGCACCGCATCCGAAAGCGCCTCTCCAGTGAGCCATGTTTCCATGAAGCAAAGAATGTTACAGTCTCTGATGTCCCTCTGGAATGCTACCCTTGCTCGGATTTCATCAACCTTGTTGTCAAGAGACTGGACATTGGCGAGAAGAATGCTAGGAAGTGGGGCACGATGTGCCCGTCTACGTAGTCTGACCAGAAGACCGCCTCGTTTCCCTCTTTTACAAAGTCGTTTTTTTGGGTCGCCGGCTCATGAGTAATAAGTTTGTGACTATATGTGTGTGTGTGTGTGTGCCAGTGGAACTTTGCAGGGCCCACCCACAAGATCTGGGAAACCCTCTATGGAAAGTCCATAAGGTCAAGCTCAACTACAGTTCTACATGTTGGTTGTAAGGGCTCAGCCTTCACATTTGTGCAATAACCATTTAAAAAACACACAAACTTCCTACAATTCTACACATTTTGCCATGAGTCTGGAAAAAAAGTTGCTGTTCTAATGCTAATGTCCTGCAATTCTACACATTTTGCCATGGGGCAGAGAAGAAAATGTTCATTTTACAGCTAAATTCATACTATCCTACACATTCTGCAATGAGGCTGAGAGAATTTAGCATTTGTAAAGCTAATTTCCTGCTATTCCACACATTTTGCCATGAGACAGAGAACATTTGGCAGTTTTACAGCTAATTTCCTGTAATTCTAATATTTTTTTGTCATGGTTTATGAAGTGTTCATATCCTATCCGGGGAGAGGGGCTACCATTGAGATCCTATTAAATTACTGGAGGGGCTATGTCATAAACCCTTGAAGTTCCAGAATGGGAGGAAATGGCAGCCATATTGGTCAGGGAGAAATCCAAACCAGTCTAATTGGAATGAATGGCAGTAGAGCCATAATCCTGATTTTACTTATGGAGGAAAATAAAACAAAGGCAAGTGATATATCGGAAATTGTGTAATAGAATTACTATTAATCTAAAATATTGTCATATATCATAAATACAATTTATTGTTGATTAACAAAACTGCATTGAATGTTCCTGAATGGCCTAGTTACAGTTTGAGTGAAATCTACAGCTGTCTAGCAATGATCAACAACCAACTTGATAGAGCTTGAATATTTTTTTAAAAGAATAATGCAAATATTGTAAAATCCAGGTGTGTAAAGCTCTTAGAGAGTTACCTAGAAATACCAATATTGTGGGCATTCCTGTTCCTTTATGACCACCCACCCCCTCGAGCATCCCATTGGTTCCTGCATGAGAAAAACGTGCACTCACAGGCGAGGGCGAAGAAAACTGTCGTCCCGCCTTCCCGATAGCACAGCAGACGGGAGGCTATGGCGACTAGTTTGTTAGTTAGCTAGTACACAGTGTCGCCCGTGCTCCCGCCTGCTGTGTACTGGAGTCCTCCTTAGGACTAACTGGCTAAGCTAACACGCAGTGTCATTCGCTCCCGCCTGCTGTGTACTGGAGTCCTCCTTAGGACTAACTGGCTAAGCTAACACGCAGTGTCATTCGCTCCCGCCTGCTGTGTACTGGAGTCCTCCTTAGGACTAACTGGCTAAGCTAACACGCAGTGTCATTCGCTCCCGCCTGCTGTGTACTGGAGTCCTCCTTAGGACTAACTGGCTAAGCTAACACGCAGTGTCATTCGCTCCCGCCTGCTGAACACCTGCACTCGCCGTCGTTAACGGAACATCGGGAAAACAGTGCCTGACAGGTGGGGGAGAAGGACGCTGTCTACCCGTTTACGGCTAGCTAGCTACTGTTGTCGCCCCTGCCCCTTCTTCTGTGGGGTTTTTCGTTGACTGGCATCCAACGTTATTGTGCATTAAAACCACCTACTGTATTGGAGCGTCCCCGCCTCCAGCCTGTCCTAAATAAAAAATGGGCCAATAGAAGTATAAAGAAGGTTTCCTGCAGATGCAGGAATGCCCACATTCAGGAAAGCCCCAAATTGCGGGTCACAATTACACTTCTCAAAAAGACTCAGCTGTAATTGCTGCCAAAATGTGATTCTAGCATGTATTGACTTAGGGGGTTGGATACTTATTTAATCAAGTTGAATTTTTTATTTGACATTAGAGTATCTTGTGTAGATTGTTGTCAAAAAAAAGTTCAATTAAATCAATTTTAAATCCACTTTGTAACAACAAAATGTGAAAAAGGTCAAGGGGTGTCAATACATCCTGAAGGCACTCAATATCATTATTCTTTCGAAAAACCCTCAATATCCTTATTCCTTGGAAAAAAGCTTTAACCCACCACCACCCGCTGTTATCTAGAACCTTCCAGTGTATTGTTGATGAGTGAGATTAAGGTTTGGTCCTCTCTTTTTCTTTCTCTCCCTCAAGACTCGGCCAGTAAGATTCCAAAGATACCCTTTATTCATAATCCCCACTGACTCCTTTCCCTTTCTCTCACCTGATTAGAATTTCTGCCGTGGCCTCTGGGATTGGACAATTTGAACATATTTTATTTAACCGCTTTTGTAAGGCCTAATATTCAACAGCTGTGATCTATAGAATAATTTAATTCTCAGGGTCAAGGAGGGATTCTGCCATGGAAGGGGAGTGTACAATCACTCTTTAGAAAATAGGAGTGATAGAGAGATGAGAAAAGGGGAAGAATCACACGAGTTGTCTTTAAAAATGAATGAGAAAATGGGTAATCACAGTCACTGCATGGCAAGGAGAAAAATCAATATGGGCTCTCAGTTCATCGGGGCAGTCCGAAAATCCTTGAGATGAACAAAAGTTGTGCATTTTGTTGCCTTCGCCGTACAACTCAACACAGGTATGTATGTGCCTGTGTTTCTGTGTGGTTAATAAAAGCATGTGTGTTCCTGTGTGTGCGTGAGTGAGTGACTGACAGAATGTGTGCGTGCATGCGCGTGAGTGACTGACAGAATGTGTGTGTGCATGCGCGTGAGTGACTGACAGAATGTGTGCGTGCATGTGTGTGGGTGACTGACAGAATGTGTGCGTGCATGCGCGTGAGTGACTGACAGAATGTGTGCGTGCATGCGCGTGAGTGACTGACAGAATGTGTGCGTGCATGCGCGTGAGTGACTGACAGAATGTGTGCGTGTGCATGCGCGTGAGTGACTGACAGAATGTGTGCGTGCATGCGCGTGAGTGACTGACAGAATGGGTGCGTGCATGCGCGTGAGTGACTGACAGAATGTGTGCGTGCATGCGCGTGAGTGACTGACAGAATGTGTGCGTGCATGCACGTGAGTGACTGACAGAATGTGTGCGTGCATGCGCGTGAGTGACTGACAGAATGTGTGCGTGCATGCGCGTGAGTGACTGACAGAAGGTGTGCGTGCATGCGCGTGAGTGACTGACAGAATGTGTGCGTGCATGCGCGTGAGTGACTGACAGAATGTGTGCGTGCATGCGCGTGAGTGACTGACAGAATGTGTGCGTGCATGCGCGTGAGTGACTGACAGAATGTGTGCGTGCATGCGCGTGAGTGACTGACAGAATGTGTGCGTGCATGCGCGTGAGTGACTGACAGAATGTGTGCGTGCATGCGCGTGAGTGACTGACAGAAGGTGTGCGTGCATGCGCGTGAGTGACTGACAGAATGTGTGCGTGCATGCGCGTGAGTGACTGACAGAATGTGTGCGTCTATGTGTTCAGTGAAAGTGCATTGAATGATGTCTGTTGGAGTTAGTAACTGAAAAACACCCACAATTTGAAACCAAATATTGTTCTGCATTCTACAACACTGATAAACGAGCATGATATCCATATAAAAGCAAGCCGGCCGGTATTCCTTACTGTGTTAGATGTCTCCTATTGTATGAATGAGGGAAGGGTGGTTGGGGACATAAGAGGACATCAAATAGATTCTGGTACTGCTGAACTCCCCATTCAATTGACCCCTCATGCCAACCTGCAGGGTCCCCCCTCGCTAGAATCCAATTCCACTTCCTGCCCTGTGTAGAAAGACCGTCAGACGAGCTCTCTGATTGGACACAACATGAATATTTAATCACCACCCTCCATCTAAGGCGGAGGTAGCATGGAGGGGGATAGAGGACAGGGAGAGGAGGGTTCGATTGCCCTTTTCTAGGGTTGCGCGTAACATTCAGACAATACCTTTCTCTCATCCACACCATCCTATCTTCCTCATCTCCATCCATCCATAGTATATTTATGAGCTTATGTTTATGTTTGGACAATCATGCATATGAAATGCCTCAATGCTTCAATTCAACCCCCATCGCCAATCCCCGCATCCCTAATCCCCCCATCCCTTCTTTTGCCATGCTGCCATGCTAAGCGATGCCCCCCCCCAGTTCATTAGCGAGCTCTTCAGTAGCCTGTCATAGAGGATGTGCTCCATCAAAGCTGATCGACTCCCCGTTCTCCAGAAAGATGTCGTGGGTTATCACCGTTTGCTCAGATCTCCGGCTACGGGGAACATGAATGGCAGGCCGTTGTTTGAAGACAGTGATTTCTCCACTGATGCCTCCCAGTTGGAAATTTAGAATCTTGTCTGGTAAGACACCATATGCAAAGTAAAGTACTGTACAGCACGGAACTAGCTCAACAGTCAGGGCCTGCCTTCCAGGCTTCCAGCAACCTAGTCTAATCCATCCATCTATCCCTCTATTTTTACCTCTCTGTCAGTCCCTCTCTAGCTCAACCCATCTCTACATTACACTCTGTTTCAGGGTTGACCAGAAGAATAATATTAGTCTCTGAAAAGTGAACAGACAACGTTCCCATTGACCACTGATTTCAATTTGTCAACATGCTTCTGGGAAATGACATTCACTGTACCACTGAACATATATTTAAATAATGGACCATAACAAATTACCTTATTTAAACATGTTGCAAAAGTATCTTAAACATTTACTGCACTACATTATATATTCATATAATAGCTATTAGGACCCTAATTCAATTATAAGCATTGCTTAACAAAATGAGAGGCTACAAGTAAGCAAATATTCAAGAGACATAATACTGTGTCTACTGGGCCCATTATATTAAGTCTCCATTATCATGCAAATGGGAGCGCTGGTTACAACTGTATTCCTTTGTAGTGGTAAAGCGTTAATTTTAGCTCAAAGGATATGCCAGTATACTACAGGGAAAGTGATGAGAGAGAAAGAGAACGAGGGAGAGGGAGAGGAGGAGAACATGCAGTAGTTTAAGTCCGCTTCAGTCTGACCTGGTCTGTGAGCTTCCATGTTCATATTGCATGACTAGTCCGTCTGGGTTGGGACTTTCTCTGTGCAAGTCGAGGTGTGCCTCTGCCACACACAACAGCCAAATGGACGGTAATACAGACATGGGATTTGACTGTGGTTTTAGCGGTGGGTGAAACGTAAACTCGCAGGCGTCGCCTTCTCTCCTTGCCGAAGTGTCAGGCTGGACGACAAAAAGAGAGGGTGGCGGAGGGTAGAAGACAGGAACTCATGACAGGGCACCTTGGTTGTCCCAATACAATACTGCTTGAATGACGACAAAAGCAGTCTTCCCATCTACAGAAACCCGAAAATGTCACGGAAAAACTAAACAGCCCCCCCCCCCAAAAAAGGATGAAACGCAGCATAGCGCATACAGCTCAGCTACGGATAAAGGGTCATCAAGACTTACGCTACGGGTGGACATGTTGGACAGACAGACAGACACGTACACACACGCCGACAACTGCGCCCAACAGGACTTCGCCACCATTGCGCTGACCATGCCGGCTACATCCCCTCACTGAATCAATGAACACGTGTACATGCGTACTCGCGCACGCACGCAAGGGGAGGCCCGTGACTTCCACTGAGAATAGGGTCATTGTCATGTCCTCGTGAGCATAAACACCATGAAAATGAACAACGGCGTTCGTGGTGGTAAAGAAAGAAAGCCATTCTGCTTGGACTGGTGGCGTGTACAAAGGGGGAACATATCTCTCTCTACTGCCTAACAATAAAAGGGGGATGATGGGAAGGGGGGGTGGGAGGGGGTGGGGGTTAGTCCAGCACGTGTGATAGTGGAGATGCCTGTGTGTGTAATGTGTCTATGGATGTGTGTGGACAGTCGAAACAGAGGTAAGATTCATTCGTATTGTCAATTGTGGATTTCTGCTCCGTGGTCTGCGGGTGGGCAGGCGTCCCTTGTAGCGGGACACTGAGACTCACAGAAACTCTCTGGGAGATAAACCCGTCTGCCTCCCATCGCGATCCCACTGTTGGAGCTGTTTATCCCGTTTAAGGCTCACCCTTCAGAGGAAGAACTGCTCAAACGCTCCTTGTCACAATCCCTGTCCGCCCTAAACGGCTGACAAACGGCAGGATTTTGTACTGGAAGGAAGCGCCGCCGAGAGGTTGGCTTGCCTGGGGAACAATTTGCCCCCATTCACCGGTTTTAGAAGCACATCTTACAAATCCTCAGAAGAATAGCCCTGGTTTGCGCATCAAACACCAGGAGTTGTAAGCTTAACTTAACCTGCATTGTGGTTGAGAGGGCCCTTGGTCGGCACATATGGCCTCTATATGGTCTTGTGCTACAATCAACGATGCACATGGCCAAGAACATACGGCTCCAAAACAAGGACATGACCAGCCACTCAGACAATGTTCATATAACCATGGCCAAGGACACCCAAAGACTAGCCTGTCTGGCGAATCAGAGGCTTTGAAAACGCTTGAGACATCAAATGACTCATCACTCACACACCCCCCTCTCCCTGTCTGTATGGAGCCCACACACCTCCAGTCACTTAAGGAGGGTTAACACGGGGCTTAATGAAATATTAAAAGGTGTCTGTACCTGCTGCTATTGTTGCCCCTTGGAATAAGATATAACCTATCTCTTGACAAGTTTTCATCCCCCCCCCTCTCCGTGGCGAGACGCTCGTCGAAAACCCCCAAAAACAGTCACAAAGAGGAGAAGGGAGTAATGGATAATCTATTTCATATTCCAAAGGCGCCCGCTGCTCTGAGGGAAAGAGGGAGGGAAGGAAGGAAAGAGAGGGGGATGGATGGATAGGGAGACGTGGGAGATGAGGAGAGAGAGAGAGACGTAGGGAGGCATGTAGAGATACTGTATTAGAGGGATGGGGGAAAAAGGAGACTAGGATGGGCAGAGAAAACGGAGAGAATGAGAGAAAGAATGAGAGGAGAAGGAGAAAGCTGGCAGATGATACCAGGTGTCTGCCAAGCCATTAAATCATGACAGGCTTCCTGTTGAAATAACCCCCCCCCCCACCCTAAATAAATTGTTAAACCCCCCCATATCTAAAGTTGTTTAATGCAATTTCTTAATGAACATAATAGCCAGAAATAATAATGAAAGAAAATAAAAACATCTAAACGGAGCCCAGGCAGAGATGTCGCCGGCGCTCAATTATTTCCCTGTCAAGTGGGTCTGTTTTTAATGAGGCCCTGTGGGACTGATGGCTGTCAGTCAGCCCTGACTTTTTGACACCGTTACAACTTCAAATAGAGCCGCGCTCGCTGCCTGCCGCAGCCACGCTTGCACGGCGGAAGGGAGGCTGCAGCAGCGCTACAACTCAGCTCGTCCTGACAGGCTGGGAGAGAGACGGAGGAAGAGACAGAGGGGGGGAATGGTGGTGGGAGGGAGGGGGGGGAGCGCACGCAGGCACACACATAGGTGAACAGCAGACACATACACACAATATTACGTTATTTTGCTCATATACACCGACCTCCATGTATAGACTCTCACACAGACCTCCACACACACCAGTTTCTCCTTTTGATGGAAAAACCAATTGCACAGGTGCTTATCTGATGAGGTTTGTCAAACTGGCAGGGATTTCTCCTCCCTCCCTCAATCTCCTTATTTCCACTTCTTCAACTTAATGATAACTCTCCACGGGCTGGCCCCACATGGGACGGACAGAGACAAACTATTTTGCCCATTAATATGAACCCCCCCACCCACCAAGCGTGCATCCAAAATAAGACAATCCGCTCGCCCGGAAACGAAACAGCAAATGGCCTCTCTCGTGCGCGAGCGCGTTCTGCCACATGGAGGCAGGTTGGCCGTCTGGCCTGAGCCAGGCAGAGACCACCGGTCTCCTGTCTGTCTATGAGTCTGTCTGTGTGTTCGAAGGAGGTGGACGTGGGGGGTACCGGTAAAGGTTTTAGAGAGAGTATGTTTCTGTGTGAGTGTAATATGTGTGACACATAAGAACATAATTCAGCCCTCAGGACTGGACACTGGAATCCCCCCCAACAGTCCAACATTTGCCTTGCCTCTGATTATACACATAAAATACAACAATATTAACCTGCCCACAAACAGTAGAATGGCTTTTAACTACAAAACAAGGACTTAAACACACACAGTATTGTGAGTTGGTAAAAAAGAGCATGGAACATCCTTGTCAGCTTGAAGACTTCCGGGTAAAAGGCTCTATGTAAAAGTACTGCATTATTATTGTCATCATTTCAACTCGACAAAAAGTAAAGAAAGAAGAAATACAATAATTTAGACAGGACAACAGAGCAATTTCACTCATATTAAAAATGGCTTAAGTCTGAATTCACACACAATCAAAGCAATCCATGTTTCAATTGGTCCTGGACTATTGTAAAGTGGCTGTTCCACTGGATGTCAGAAGGTGAATTCACCAATTTGTAAGTCACTCTGGATAAGAGCGTCTGCTAAATGACTTAAATGTAAATGTATACAATACCATGCATGTCATGTGGGGTGGCAGGGTAGCCTAGTGGTTAGAATGTTGGACTAGTAACCGGAAGGTTGCAAGTTCAAACCCCCGAGCTGACAAGGTACAAATCTGTCGTTCTGCCCCTGAACAGGCAGTTTTAACCCACTGTTCCCAGGCCGTCATTGAAAATAAGAATGTGTTCTTCACTGACTTGCCTAGTTAAATAAAGGTAAAAAAATATATATATATATATAATAAAAAATGTGATTCGCCGGCCAAAGACGATTGGTCTGCGTCAGTTCACGTTAATAATAGACTTCATAAAATATACACTTAGTATCACATAATCTTTAACGCAAAACCCAAAAATCTATCATCAATTCTAAAACAATGTTTATAAATAAATAGAATTGCTGCTGTAGAAAAATCATGTTTTTTTGGGGGGGGGGGCCTACCATTATCAATTCTCCATTAATGTCTTGTGTGTAAAAACAAAATGGAGACTGGACACTATTAAGATCCCTTACAGTCAGATAACAGTGATAGGAGTCAGTAATGTGACGAGGGTGGATAAAAGGGGGGATTTTCCTTCTTTGAGCTAAAACAGAAGCAAACTTGTTCATGCATTTTCTATGGGTTGTATATATCTTCCATATCTCACATTCGGGCCCAACCGTGCCAACAAAAAAAAGGTGACTCTGAAAACCACCTCTTATTTGAAGGCCCTGTCCTTTGTGCTGTATGTTCCGTTCATAAAAGAGGATAGCTAGGAGCTACATGCCAGTAGGCTGGGTACATTCATATAGTCGGCCCCCATGTTAATCTTCCACACAAAGAGTTGAGTCGAGCGCTTAATAGACTAGACGTGTTGAAAGTTGGTCTGACAGAGGGAGAGAAAAGCTCCGCGTAGATAGATAGATAGATAGATAGATAGACAGACAGACAGACAGACAGACAGACAGACAGACAGACAGAGCATGGACGTGGCGAATGAACAACAGTAGGAAGTTGTACATATTTGAACCTGTCTAGACTTTTTGAATCCCCTACAGGCCCTCTCTACCCAGGGAAAAGATAGATATCCAACGCTAAACGCAGTCCAGTGATGACGACACCAGGAATATTATCAATAGCAATAAAAGACACAGAGGGGGGCTGTCTCAGAGAGAAAGCGAGTGCGAGAGAGAGAGACCCCTGTCAGGGCCCAGAAAGAGTGATTCATGGGCACCATTTGTTCTAATTACTCCAGAGCAAACACTTTTGTCGCTATTAATCATGCGGGTGCGTGTTTTGTGTGTGTGTGTGACGGAGTGCGTGTGTGTGTGTGAGAGCATTGGGGGAGATCAGTGCCCTCGCACATTGAAATAGATGGCCAGAATGATGGTGAGGAGGATGGTGGCGCCGAGGACGAAGACCAGGACTCGGTTCTGGATGATTCTGCAGCGAGAGAAAGAAAGAGAGTGAGAGGTAGAGAGAGAGAGAGGTAGAGAGAGAACGATAGGTAGCGAGAGAGAGGTAGAGAGGGAGATGAAGAGAGAGAAGGAAAAATAGGTAAAGACAGGGTTAGCCAGGGGTTACAGTAGCCTGTCTGAATCCACAGAGACATTTGAAACACGCCCAAACTTTTATGCATTTATGTGTAACAAAATGACCGGCCCTTAACTCTGAGGTTATCATGTTTAATGGGCACCATGAGGGCCTCATACAAGGGTATTTACTGTTCACAGTGTTCCTACTGTCAAGACTGCTGTCCAAAAGCGACAACACACACACACACACACACACACACACACACACACACACACACACACACACACACACACACACACACACACACTGCTTGTTCCAGCATCTCCCAAACACAGACTCGTAAACACACATCCAATCACACATACACAAAACTGCAGACAGGCTTTAAAAACATTATTTTCATAATAAAGTGGAAAATGTGGCTCACAAGTTTCCTTGAGGTAATAAAATCAGTGAATTACTGATGGAATGTGCCATAAAACGCCTCGCTCTTTTTGCACATTTCAATTTTCCCACTGTTTCCTAAGTAGACTTGACAAAAAAATGTACTTTGAACAAAAAAATTATACAAAGAGAGGTAGTGAGGAGAATGAGACAAAATTAACGTGTTGTGTGTGTGTACACGTGTATCTATCTGTGTGTGTGTGTGTGTCTGTAGTCCCAGAAGTAGTCTCCAGTGCCTCTCCCCACACACTTCCCCACCCTCCGTCACTCCTGACAAATGACAGAATTATCACATTTGCTGACATGTGGAGGGGGAGTGGAAAGGGAATGGAGGGGAGGTGGGCCAGTGTCCACTGCTCTAAGCAGGAGATGAATGGCCCATGCTCCAGCCATTCATCACTGGGGCTGTGGAGCTGCAACTCAGGCCTGCTCACTCACCCCCTACCTACCCCTTCCCCAGCCCCAGCATCTATCCTGGCCTGAGGATAGTAGCAGTGTGCTTTTAACTCCAGCTGTAGACCTGCTCTTGCCTCTAGCCTGTGTCCTGATCTTCTTTAGTCAGACACTTATCCCAGCCTGAGTTTCAGCTTCTTACACCTTCTTCTATGGCCCCCTCTTGTACATTCCCCTTCGCCCCCTGTCCACTCCCCTTTGCCCCCTGTCCACTCCCCTTTGCCCCCTGTCCACTTCCCTTTGCCCCCTGTCCACTCCCCTTCGCCCCCTGTCCACTCCCCTTCGCCCCCTCCCCTTCGCCCCGTGTCCACTCCCCTTCGCCCCCTGTCCACTTCCCTTCGCCCCCTGTCCACTCCCCTTCGCCCCCTGTCCACTTCCCTTTGCCCCCTGTCCACTTCCCTTTGCCCCCTGTCCACTCCCCTTTGTCCCCTGTCCACTCCCCTTTGTCCCCTGTCCACTCCCCTTTGCCTCCTGTCCACTCCCCTTCGCCCCCTGTCCACTCCCCTTTTCCCCCTGTCCACTCCCCTTTGCCCCCTGTCCACTTCCCTTCGCACCCTGTCCACTCTCCTTCGCCCCCTGTCCACTCCCCTTTGCCCCCTGTCCACTTCCCTTCGCCCCCTGTCCACTCTCCTTCGCCCCCTGTCCACTCCCCTTCGCCCCCTGTCCACCTTCCAGTTACACCCTCTAAACTCCTCACCATGTCTCAGTCCTTGCTGTCTATACTCCATCCCCAGCCTCCAGAATGATCCTCTTCCCCCCCTGTCCTACTCTAACAATCCCCCTCAGGTATGACTCCTATCTCCAATCCCTAGCCCACAGCCTGAACCTATGTTACCCGAGCTCCAGTCCCAGCCTGACACAGAGAGAGTCTCCAGGAGCCCGAGCCATCAGCCTGGAAACAGCTCAGCAGCCCTGAGAGCCCCAGCCTACACACCAAGACAACACTCGTCTCTACATGCACGGGCATGAGCCTTTACCTCTACCCGTGCCTGTGTCTGTATAGAGTTTAAGTGTGTCGGAGCGTGTGCTGTGAGTGATGTTACGAGCGCCTGCCTATGGGCAAAAGTGAGCAAGCATGTTTGTACAGTACACACTGGTTGTGTTTGTGCGCAGGCTACGCATGCAGGCTACGCACGCAAGGGCGAGAAAAGACGTTCGCAATGAGAGTGAAGTAAGCTCTGACATAACACTCCCCCTGACGCGGCGAGTATACCCATTCGCAATGTTTATCAGAGATTGATTTGAATAAATGGGCCTCGTCTCCGTGGCTCTGGCCTCTCCTGATAGGGTCCTGGCGCTGCAGCACTTGCATAATGCAGAGCCGATTCAGGGGGGGGGGGGGGGAAGCGGGGGAAACATTAATCAGCGCGTGTTTAGCTAGGCTACATCTCCCCCATGTCTCCCTTTAATTGCCATTCATTATTCAGCATGATTATTTACCCGCAAACGCCCCAACAGAGATGCTAGCGTGTTACTGTATGTGATGTGTTTTGGGGATCCTGCTGCAAGTTCATTTTATAGCTGTGGAGGAGGGGTTGAGATGAAAGGGGGGGGGGTGGGGTGGTGGGAAATTAGTTTTGGGCTGGCGAAAACTTGGTTAGGGGGATAGGGAAGTACCTACCACCTTAAAATAAGTTGTATTTAATAAGCTTAATAAACTATTTATAAGTAGTGTAGCTATCGGCCTATACTGCTGATAAATGAGTCTTCTAGCCTTCATAACCATTCATTAACAAGGCATGTATTATAAAATGACTAAATTAGCATTTATTATAATTTAGAACGCATTTATAAAGTATAATGGGGCATCCTATAGAGTGTTTTTTTTTCTTAACACTACACCAAAAAAAAGACATATACTCTCCTTAAAAAACGAGACCCGTCATTTAGTGTCGGAAGCTACCTGTAGACTTCCAGTCATTGACTGACTTCCAGCCAGACTTCCAGTCATTGACTGACTTCCAGCCAGACTTCCAGTTATTGACTGACTTCCAGCCAGACTTCCAGTCATTGGGCTTACGCAAGTCAGCATTGGCTTGCGAAACTAAGTTCCCTCAAACTGCACGCAGTTTACATAATTAATGGTGTCCACGAGGTCATCGGACTCCGGGTAAGTAGAAAAACGTCTCGATTGCGTGAATCTCTCCGTATCGCCTTACCACTTAGCCTAGGGAAGAGGCGGTGCATTTCTCTCAAGCCCTATTTCTCCTCATGTTTTTAGACTTCATATCCCCGTTTACATAAGAACACAATATGCATATATTGCAATCCCTAACTGGGGGTGTCTAGTTCATTGGATATGGGAAATGCCTCCTTAATAACACCGGGAAAGTGGATTGGAGAGAAGGAGAAGACCGAGGGCTGGTCTGTTTGATGCCAGCCAGGTCATTTGAATGAATGAGTCAAATGCATGGGACGGGGGGCCCTCTCCTGCCTACAGTAATGTAGATGAATATACCGGTGGTTAGGGACCTCTGAAAACACCCTCCGAGGGGGAGGAATAGGCCCCCAGGCTGCCAAACGGGGAGGAGGAGAGGAGAGTCCAGAGTGGAGGAGAGGAGCGAGGGATTAGAACGGAGTCATAATTCACTTAAGCCATGTTTCAATCCATTTACTAAACAGTGTCTGTGACACTTTAAAGAGCATACGCCCTGCTCTCTGACAGCCAGTGAAATGAACCCCCGGAACCCCCCATGACAGAGCGAGAAGCTTGAGGTGTGAAAGGAGGAATAATCCGTTGGTTTGGCTAGTTATCCGACTGTGCCCAACGGCATGATGATCTCAGTAATCTACATGTGAGTCACTCAACAAAATAAAAGGATCACCTATCTGTGTCATGTGTTCATTTGAATTGTTCACTACAGTCCATCATAAAGTGGGTGAATGAAATCAAATCAGAGTTTATTTGTCACGTGCACCGAATACAACCGGTGTAGACTTTACAGTGAAATGCTTACTTCACCAACAGTGCGGTTTTTAAGTAAAAAATAGGTATTAGGTGGACAATAGATAAGTAAAGAAATAAAATCAACAGTAAAAAGACTGTAAAAAATAACAGTAGCAAGGCTATAAACAGGCACTGGTTAGTCTGGATAATTGAGGTAGTATGTACATGTAAGTATGGTTAAAGTGACTACACATATATGATAAACCGAGTAGCAGCAGCATAAAAGAGGGGTGGGCAATGTAAATCGTTTGGGGAGTCACTTGTTCAGGAGTCTTATGGCTTAGGGGGTAAAAGCTGTTAAGTAGACTTTTGGTCACAGACTTGGTGCTCCGGTAATGCTTGCCATCCGGTAGCAGACAATTTTTAGGGCCTTCCTTTGACACCGCCTGGTGTAGAGGTCCTGGATGGCAGGGAGTTTAGCCCCAGTGATGTACTGGGCCGCACGCACTACCCTCTGTAGTGCCTTGCGGTCGGAGGCCGAGAAATTGCCGTACCAGGAAGTGATGCAACCGGTTCAGGATGCTCTCGATGTTGCAGCTGTAGGACGTTTTGAGGATCTGAGGACCCATGTTAAATCTTTTTTGTTTCCTGAGGGGGAATAGGTTATGTCGTGTCCTCTTCACGACTGTCTTGGTGTTTTTGGACCATGTTAGTGTTTTGGTGAAGTGGACGCCAAGGAACTTGAAGCTCTCAACCTGCTCTACTACAGCCCAGTCGATGAGAACGGGGGTGTACTTGGTCCTCCTTTTCCTGTAGTCCACAATCAAAAACCAGATCAGTCAGCGATAGCACTGTCCCCCTTAATATAATCCAATTGACCTAATTTGCAATGATACCTTTTGCTACAAAGTTGTCCATCTAACAGATATCTATACTGCAAAGATGATATGTCACACAAAGAGATTCATTTCAGTCTACCAGCCACACACAATTACAAGCCTTATTTATTCAAATGAAGTCACATAATGCCATCTTAAAATTCTCCAAACATATCTTTGACCAGAGAGTTTCAGTTTGAAAAACATGGTTTATTCTACCTTATAGCAGATCCAGCTCTGAGACATCACATCTCCAGACAGAACAGAACTTATCAAACCGGATCCATCCTCTGTGTTTGACACTTGACATAAGAGAAAAGAATGGGAGGGGTGGAGAGGTGACTTGGGATAAGCCTTATACACCCCCCCCACGCACCTTCTCATGAGGCCCTTCTGTGATCCCCCAACATTCTCTCTCCTCTCTCTCTTCTCTTTCTTCTCTCTCTCCAACAAGCAACCAAGCAGTTGACTAAAGAGCAAAGCAGCTGTGGCACTGCCCAAAGACCGGTGATGCTGTACATGCATGCAAGTGAGGGAGAGAGGGGCAAGAGGAGGGAGAAGTATAAGAGAGACGGGGGGGGGGGGGGATAGGAGAATGAAAACGAGAGAGAAGCAGCAGAGAGCGCAGAAACCCTAGAAGAGTCCGTTTACCCGGAGAAGAAGGCTGGAAGAGAGCCTCCTCAGAGACAGATGAAAATAATGAGGACTTTTCTGTCAGGAAAGATTTACAAAATCTTACCCATGTTATTAAAATTTAAAATCTCTATTTTTTTCTCTCTTTTCCCTCTCCCTTAGTGTATTTTCTTCACAGCACACCCTTATTACCAGTCCTAATGAGGCCAGGGATACACCTCTATGGTGTGAGAGTCAGTGAGACTGTGGGTGTGCGCGTGCGTGTGTGTGTGTGCCCTAAAGCCCCACACACACCCCCTCTCTGCTGGCTCTCTGAGGTGGACTTGTGGACATACAGACACACATTCAGACAGACAGACAGACACAGCACATCACTACTACCTTAGAAAACAAACTTAACACCCAGAGATCCCCCCCCCCTCCTTTCCACTACTAGGCCAATAAAACTAAAATCAATGTCTGTCTGACCAATTCTGGTTCTTTCTCTCTAAATCCTGGGAATATGCAGCATGGGACAGGAGTGGAGGAGAGGATAGAAAAGAAGGGAGGGAACAAGGGAGGGGAAAAGAGGGATGGAGGGAGGGGTGCCGGAAGGCTCAATGTGTTCACAAATAGTGAGAGTAATGGAAATGGTGCAGAAAGCTGGAAAGGGGGGGGGCGAGCCCTGACTAACGCGTTTCCTTGTGATCGTGAACTAATACAAATAAATATTTGATTCTATTGCCCGTCTTCACACCTCTCCTCCTCACTCGCACTCACGTCAAAGTACTCTGTTTAAATTGACCGATTCAATGGAAAGAGCTGTAAGAACTGGCCATGTTTCAATCTAATGAATGAAACAGATCTAGTAAAAGGAGTCAAATCAGCATCAAGAGCGTACTGTACAAAATACACGTGTTAAGAAGGTAAATTGTGTGTGAAGAACCACATGGGAAAAAAAAAAAAAAACTGTCATGAACATGAAACTATTTGAGATGCTGGGTGAACAGCTTGGACAATAGGCTGACCTGAAGTAGTGCAATGTTACCCCTCTATATGCATGCTCTGCCCCCCCCCCCCCCCCCACACACACACACACAAACACACAAACACACACACACACACACACACACACACACACACACACACACACAGGGCTGAAAAAATAGAGCTCTTTAATTGCATGTCATTTACTTTAAAAAGTCCCCGACATCATATAATTCCCGAAAGAAAAACATTAGTTATGCACACATACATACTATCACACCCTAGCCAGTACTGAATGCTGTATCTCAATAGGAACCTGAACGTTATTATACATACTATCACACCCTAGCCAGTACTGAATGCTGTATCTCAATAGGAACCTGAACGTTATTATACATACTATCACACTCTAGCCAGTACTGAATGCTGTATCTCAATAGGAACCTGAACGTTATTATACATACTATCACACCCTAGCCAGTACTGAATGCTGTATCTCAATAGGAACCTGAACGTTATTATACATACTATCACACCCTAGCCAGTACTGAATGCTGTATCTCAATAGGAACCTGAACGTTATTATACATACTATCACACTCTAGCCAGTACTGAATGCTGTATCTCAATAGGAACCTGAACGTTATTATACATACTATCACACTCTAGCCAGTACTGAATGCTGTATCTCAATAGGAACCTGAACGTTATTATACATACAGCATTCAGTACTGGCTAGAGTTTGATAGTATCTCAATAGGAACCTGAACGTTATTATACATACTATCACACTCTAGCCAGTACTGAATGCTGTATCTCAATAGGAACCTGAACGTTATTATACATACTATCACACTCTAGCCAGTACTGAATGCTGTATCTCAATAGGAACCTGAACGTTACTATACATACTATCACACTCTAGCCAGTACTGAATGCTGTATCTCAATAGGAACCTGAATGTGTTTATACATCATTTTCACAAGGGCTTATTAGTCAAATTCCAGTGTAATTACCCACTGGATCTCTTCATGAAAGTAGGAGTGATTTTTTTTTTGGGGGGGGGGGGGTTACTAGTACATGCTCATATACACCACAATGAGGGCTCTCTTTTCCTTCCCACACGCGTCCTCCGACAGGCTTGTTCAATCTCTAGCTCTATTTGCTGTTCTACATTCTACATTCTGTGCCATGGCTGGGAGGGAGTCTGTCTCCGTTTGGAGTCCGTGGTCTGAGCGAGGCGCACAGCCGCTCCATGACGGAGCACCCTTTCTTTCTTTTTTTTTAACGAGCTTCGCACCGACGCATGAGAGCAGCACCGGAGCTCTACAAGTTCATCCATTTTTTATTTGGCGGCTAACAACCCAGCCAGCGGCCGAGGCTGGGACTTGGACCTCTACCTGGAAATGTGTTGGAGGGAGGAGGGAGATGGAAAGTGTGGTATGGAGGCAGGATGAGATGCAGAAAGGGAGAGAATGAGAGGGAGAGAGAGGAGTTGGGCACTGAGTTTGTGTGTGTGTGTGTGTGTGTGTGTGTGTGTGTGCGTGTAAAAGAGAGCCAGGCAAAGAAAGTAAGAAAGTAAAAAATAAGGGGAGAGAAAATACCTTGTTTGCAACTGTTTCTGGAATTTTCAAGAACTTTTGCCTGTAGTGGTTTCAGGCAGCTGCAGCCTCCTGTCCCGGTGAAATGTACAGGTGGCTTTTTGAGGCTCTCTCTTATTTTTATAGGTACACAGATCACTTCCCTAGCTGGCAGCCTGACAGAAAAGTAGTTCTCTTTCCTTCCCTCCCTTTCTCTACAATCGCTCTCCCCCTCCCCCGATCCCCCGCTCCCTTTCCTCCCTTCATGTTCTCCTTTTCTGTTTTCGACTTACCTTCCTCTCTATTTTTTAGTTGAACCACTTTCTCCTTACCTCCACATGATCTCTCCCACCCTACTTCCCTTTCAGTCCCCCTTTGTCTTTTCTTGCATCCCTTATTCCACCCTTTCCCATATTCTCTTTTCACTCCCCCCTCCTTTTAATATGTGGATAATATGTGCATTCTGTCTCCTGCATACTTCACTTATCTCCCATAGGCATCTCGGAACAAACAAATAGCTGGAGAAAGGACCGAGGACATTTTTCGACTATGTCCACAATGGGGCTTCTTCTTCTAATATAGTGGCATTTAATTAGGCATTTTTCAGAGGAAGGCCCCCCCCAAAAAATTGTTGAAGACTCCAGCCACAGACTGTTGTCTCTGCTACCGCACGGCAAGTCTGGAACCAACAGGACCCTGAACAGCTTCTACCGCCAAGCCATAAGACTAAACAAGACTGCTAAACAACTAATGGCTACCCTAAATTCCCGGATTAACCGCACTGAACCTTTTCTGCACTAACTTACTAACTGTTATGCGCATATGCTGCTGCTGTCTACCCATCCTGTTGTCTCGTCACTTTACCCCTACCTATATGTACCGTGCATAGCTACCTCCATTACTTCGTACCCCTGCACACAGACTCTGTACTGGTACTCCCTGTATTTAGCCATGTTCTTTTTTTTAACTCGTTATTCGCTGTGTATTTATTCCTCGTGTCACTATTTAAATGTTTTATTATGTTACGCCTTATCTTTGACTCTGCATTGTTGGAAGAGGACTCGTAGGTAAGGATTTCACTGTTGGTCTACACCTGTTGTCCACGAAGCATGTGACAAATTAAATGTGATTTTGACCCCTACGATGCTCAAGTGTGCCTACACAGGATTCTTAGAGGAGCCTCAACTTGGAGGGCAAGGTTATATTGCTGTGCAAATGCCACATGACTGAGTATGTAGGCCATACATGGATGTTGCATGTAAAAAATAACAAAAAAAGACCCCTATACCTTAATCTTTACAGTACCATGTATTATTACAAAAACATACTGTATGCAAGGATACATGGGGTTGAATTAAGTGGTTGGAAAAGCAATAGGGTAGACTTGACCTAACTTGCTGTTCAAGCATTAACCCCTGACGGGTCCCACCGCTGCACCCAACTGCTGTTGTGACTGATGCTATGTATTCTGGGAAGGTGGCTGGGCAGAGCGGGACATTGAGACGGGAATCCCTCCAGCCTGGAGGTTGATAGTGAATAGTACAGCGTTTATACAGCGCCCGATAAATTACTTTTCTCACCATTTCGTCTCGCTTGCTAAGATTTCCGAACACAAAACCTCTCGGCCACATTCCACGGGAGGGCCAGCTGCGCATCGGATTAACAGGGCCTGCTGTAAGGGCGTGACATTAGCCATGGAGCCACAGGCCTCCAAAACTATGATGTACATACATTTTTATTGTTTGTTCAGTATTGAAATCTCATTAGGCCACATAAATCATCCTTATGGGCTGTCCATTCGCTTTCACTGAGACGGTGGGGAAGAAAAGGAGAAGGTGGGGGGGGGGGGGGGAGTTGAGCAGGGATGCGCTGAGCATTCTAGAGCAGACCCGGGGCAATGGTTTATGATGTCTGCATGCTGCGTTGCAGTCACACAATACCCGCCACAGACAGAGTGAAAAGAGAAAGATAGATGGGGTTTCAGTGGATTCGTTCACATGGCTGTCTCGTTAAAGACTTTAAGGAAAGTTACGACGTCAGCTCTATAGGTGCATGTTGTGCTGCTTTTCTACGTAGAAGTATTGGGTCCGACAATGGTAGTAGGAATACAGCCAGGATTGACATTTGACACCAAATTCCTTTTTTCATGGAATTTGGCAACTTGAAGCCATTGGATCAGGAATAGATAAGAGATTTAAAAATCTGTTTGGAATCGCAGCATTACAGAAAAGGATGGGGGGGAAACAAACAGAAATGACTAAGACAAACGATGTTTATTGAAGCGTCGCCAAGAGTTTTTTGCCATGTTTGTTGTATCTTAAAACGTTCAATAACTTGACATCATGGCACCACGTGACATTGTTTGCTGAAGCAAGCAGCCAGAGTCCTGTCTCCGCTCCAAACAATGCTTTAAAACTAATTACGTCGTAAAATAGGGCTGTCTAGGATTCCACGGAGGAGAAGTAATGAGGAAACGTGTGTTTATGTCTGCGTCTTTTTAAAAATTAAATAGTGTGGAGACTCCTTTTGTGTTTGTTTGCCGTTTCGAATAAAGTCTCCAAATATTTGCTTAAAACCCCATGTGGCTTCATTCAGCATCCTGTGTCTCCAGATATGGGTAATGTTGACATAGTGATCTCAACCCCAAAACACACACACACACACACACACACACACACACACACACACACACACACACACACACACACACACACACACACACACACACACACACACACACACACACACAGAGAGCATTGACTATGTTGCCTACTCAGTCATCGCACAAATAGTTCACTCAGAGCACGAGGAAGTACACCTTTCTTCTGAAATGAAAGGCATTTCTTCTGTAAAGCAATGTTAACAGCAAAGTTATTTTACAAAAGCTATTTTGGAATAAGTATAGTAATTAAACACAACGTGAGCATTTAACGTTTATTCTGACACGGAGTCACGCAGAGACCAAGGTCTCTTTTAAAGATGAGCCATCAAATACCATTGACCATTGTGTGTGCTTAACCACAAACACACTCAAGCAGGACCTTGGTTGCACAAAGCTGAATAACTGAAAAATAATAGCAAGACTGAATCAACATTTTGCATTTCATTCATTTAGCAGATGCTCTTATCCAGAGTGACTTACAGTTAGTACATTCATCTTAAGATACCTAGGTGGGACAACCACATACAGTGCCTTGCGAAAGTATTCGGCCCCCTTGAACTTTGCGACCTTTTGCCACATTTCAGGCTTCAAACATAAAGATATAAAACTGCATTTAATTGTGAAGAATCAACAACATGTGGGGGACACAATCATGAAGTGGAACGACATTTATTGGATATTTCAAACTTTTTTAACAAATCAAAAACTGAAAAATTGGGCGTGCAAAATTATTCAGCCCCTTTACTTTCAGTGCAGCAAACTCTCTCCAGAAGTTCAGTGAGGATCTCTGAATGATCCAATGTTGACCTAAATGACTAATGATGATAAATACAATCCACCTGTGTGTAATCAAGTCTCCGTATAAATGCACCTGCACTGTGATAGTCTCAGAGGTCCGTTAAAAGCGCAGAGAGCATCATGAAGAACAAGGAACACACCAGGCAGGTCTGAGATACTGTTGTGAAGAAGTTTAAAGCCGGATTTGGATACAAAAAGATTTCCCAAGCTTTAAACATCCCAAGGAGCACTGTGCAAGCGATAATATTGAAATGGAAGGAGTATCAGACCACTGCAAATCTACCAAGACCTGGCCGTCCCTCTAAACTTTCAGCTCATACAAGGAGAAGACTGATCAGAGATGCAGCCAAGAGGCCCATGATCACCCTGGATGAACTGCAGAGATCTACAGCTGAGGTGGGAGACTCTGTCCATAGGACAACAATCAGTCGTATATTGCACAAATCTGGCCTTTATGGAAGAGTGGCAAGAAGAAAGCCATTTCTTAAAGATATCCATAAAAAGTGTTGTTTAAAGTTTGCCACAAGCCACCTGGGAGACACACCAAACATGTGGAAGAAGGTGCTCTGGTCAGATGAAACCAAAATTGAACTTTTTGGCAACAATGCAAAATGTTATGTTTGGCGTAAAAGCAACACAGCTCATCACCCTGAACACACCATACCCACTGTCAAACATGGTGGTGGCAGCATCATGGTTTGGGCCTGCTTTTCTTCAGCAGGGACAGGGAAGATGGTTAAAATTGATGGGAAGATGGATGGAGCCAAATACAGGACCATTCTGGAAGAAAACCTGATGGAGTCTGCAAAAGACTTGAGACTGGGACGGAGATTTGTCTTCCAACAAGACAATGATCCAAAACAAAGCAAAATCTACAATGGAATGGTTCAAAAATAAACATATCCAGGTGTTAGAATGGCCAAGTCAAAGTCCAGACCTGAATCCAATTGAGAATCTGTGGAAAGAACTGAAAACTGCTGTTCACAAATACTCTCCATCCAACCTCACTGAGCTCGAGCTGTTTTGCAAGGAGGAATGGGAAAAAATTTCAGTCTCTCGATGTGCAAAACTGATAGAGACATACCCCAAGCGACTTACAGCTGTAATCGCAGCAAAAGGTGGCGCTACAAAGTATTAACTTAAGGGGGCTGAATCATTTTGCACGCCCAATTTTTCAGTTTTTGATTTGTTAAAAAAGTTTGAAATATCCAATAAATGTCGTTCCACTTCATGATTGTGTCCCACTTGTTGTTGATTCTTCACAAAAAAATACAGTTTTATATCTTTATGTTTGAAGCCTGAAATGTGGCAAAAGGTCGCAAAGTTCAAGGGGGCCGAATACTTTCCCAAGGCACTGTATCTCAGTCATAGTAAGTCAACATTTCCTCAAAGTAGCTATCAGAAAAGTCTGTGTTAGTAGGGGGGACGGGCGAGTGCTGTGGGATTATTTAAGATACTCTTTGAAGAGGTAGTGTTTCAGAAGTTTTTGGAAGATGGGCCTGGACTCTGTCTGGGCCAGCGACGGTGGGTTTGTGCCCATAGGTGATGTTGTTGCCGTGATGTCTGGTGAGGACCTGTCTTACAACAGGCCTACAAGCCCTCAGTCCAGCCTCTCTCAGCCTATTGCAGACAGTCTGAGCACTGATGGAGGGATTGTGCGTTCCTGGTGTAACTCGGGCAGTTGTTGTTTCCATCCTGTACCTGTTCCTCAGGTGTGATGTTCGGATGTACCGATCCTGTGCATGTGTTGTTACACGTGGTCTGCCACTGCGATGACGATCAGCTGTCCGTCCCGTCTCCCTGTAGCGCTGTCTTAGGCATCTCACAGTATGGACATTTTAATTTATTGCCCTGGCCACATCTGCAGTCCTCATGCCTCCTTGCAGAATGCCTAAGGCAGGGCATCTTCCTTTTGGTGTTTTTCAGAGTCAGTCGTGTCCTGAGTTTTCATAACTGTGACCTTAATTGCCTACCATCTGTAACCTGTTAGTGTCTTAACGACCGTTCCATAGGTGCATGTTCATTAATTGTTTATGGTTCATTGAACAAGCATGGGAAACAGTGTTTAAACCCTTTACAATGAAGATCAGTGAAGTTATTTGGATTTTTATGTATTATCTTTGAAATACAGGGTCCTGAAAAAGGGACATTTCTTTTTTTGCTGAGTTTACATATGAGATGAGTAATGCAAGACATGCAAACATTATTAAAGTGACTAGTGTTAAATTTATTAAAGTGACCAGTTATTGTATACAGGCAGCAGTCTCTAATGTGCTAGTGATGGCTCTTTAACAGTCTGAAGGCCTTGAGATAGAAGCTGTTTTTCAGTCTCTCGGCCCCAGCTTCGATGCACCTGTACTGACCTCACCTTCTGGATGATAGCGGGGTGAACAGGCAGTGGCTCGGGTGGTTGTTGTCCTTGATGATCTTTTTGGCCTGCCTTTGACATCGGGTGCTGTAGGTGTCCTGGAGGGCAGGTAGTTTGCATTGGGCAGACCGCACCACCCTCTGGAGAGCCTTGCGGTTGCGGGCGGTGCAGTTGCCGTACCAGGGGGAGATACAGCCCGACAGGATGTTCTCAATTGTGCTTCTGTAAAAGTGTGTGAGGGTTTTAGGTACCAAGCCAAATTTCTTTAGCCTCCTGAGGTTGAAGAGGCACTGTTGCGCCTTCTTCACCACACTGTCTGTGTGGGTGGACCATTTCAGCTTGTCAGTGATGTGTACGCAGAGGAACTTGAAGCTTTCCACCTTCTCCACTGTGGTCCCATCGAAGTGGATAGGGGGGTGTTCCCTCTGCTGTTCCCTGAAGTCCATGTTCATCTCCTTTGTTTTGTTGACGTTGAGTGAGAGGTTATTTTCCTGGCACCACACTCGCAGAGCCCTCACCTCCTTCCTTAAGCCTTAAGGTAGGGAGGGGCAGTTCCTCTCGCTGTTCCATAGGCAAGTACACCATGGAGAGGCGGGGCGACACGTGTTTGGCGTACGCAAACCACTCGACAGAACACTCCTCTGTGGCACACAGCCATAGCGACCTATGGAAACAATGGCTGTGACAGTTAGCAGCCTCGCACTTCAAAACTAGCGCTTAGGAAAAAACAAAGAGCTCTTTCCTTCTACCTCAGGCCATTCACCTGGTTTGAATAGTCTGTCATACACTAGCAGTACAGCTACAGTTCTATGGACAGGCCAACACACAGGGTGATGGTGACTGACTGGAAACTAGCAAGAAAAAAACGGCCTCTGACTCATTTCTTGATTTCTATAGTTTCATTGTTTGGGCCAGTCTGAACACACTGTGTTTACAGGTTAAAGTTGAGCCAGGTTATTTAGTGGTGTGGATAAAAATGTGCTCCAGCAAGAGAGGTCAGAGGTCAAGTCCACAGGCTTCAGGGCAGCAGGCCTGTCTTAGAGTTAACCCTGCTACCTCCGGGGTTATGGACACACTACGCTAGTGTGGCCGGGAGGCAGAAGCACAGGAGATGAACTGAGGTCCACCGTCTCTGTGTGTGTGTGTGTGTCAGTGTGTGAGAGAGTTTGTGTACGTGCATGTTCGCATTACGAGGGCGTAGTGGAAAAGTGGAAAACTACAGGAGTGCAACTGACGAGTCCGTGTGAAATAACCATTGGATTACACAAGAAGCCCCAACAGAATCTGGGTTTGTGATTCATCGGTTGTTGGATAACCACTTGTTTGGGCCTTGTGTTTCTTCTCAAAGCCGACCAGCTCCATTCTGTGGATAAACGGGCGGAAGCTCCAAGCAGGTTGGTCAATCCAGTAAGAGGGAAAAAAAAGATAATGTCATCTACCGTTTGACACTACAAGGGAGGTTTTAGTCAGTCTAAATAATCCATGCCGATGCATTAAATTTGCAGACCCACCTTCCTTCTCCTTCTCCAGTACAATCCCAGTCTCAGCTGTGAGAGAGGAGGAGGGCTAGTGGAGAGTGAGAGGGGGATAGTGGGGATGATGAGAGAGAGAGAGAGACACCTAAGATGTGAGCGA
Organism: Oncorhynchus masou masou; assembly: GCF_036934945.1. Lineage (NCBI taxonomy): Eukaryota > Metazoa > Chordata > Actinopteri > Salmoniformes > Salmonidae > Oncorhynchus > Oncorhynchus masou. Next base: position 37,239,003 of record NC_088242.1, on the reverse strand, counting down.
GAGGAGAGAAACAATGTCCTAGAGGAAGAGGAAAGAGAGAGCGAGAAAGAGGGGCCCAATCCAGCAAGAGAGAGGAGGGGAGAGAGAAAGAGAAAGTGAGAAAAAGGAGAGGTGAGGGGATAGGAGGGGAAGAAGCCCCGAGTGACACTGATTCCCTGATTCCCTCATGATTGACCCCCCCGCAGTTAAAAAAAGAACAATTTGAGGATGGTGCCAGCAGTGAGACGGGTTTGTTGCATTAACTGGGTTATTGACATGATGCTCTGGCTCCATTTGCTTAGTGCCCTGGAGGCTGGAATCCATAGACTCCGCTCCCAACTAATCAAGGCCCGCAGCCACACAGGGTCAGGCTGAAGAAAACGCAGAAAAAAATCTATAGGAAACTTTGCGATGGAACGACAGGGAGGAAAGCGGGAGAGAGAGAGAGTAGGGGTTCAGAAAGTCCATTTCTTGCCATCTCTGAATGTACGGAGTGGTGGAGTGAGCTTGAGAGACACAGATTGCTAGTTCACCTCTCCATCCCTAACGAGTCAGGGTTGAAAGGTCAGGGGTTGTCAGGGCTGCTTGGGGACTCCCTCTACGAAACGGAAGTCAAGAGATGAAGTCCCAATAACAATCTGCTATGAGTTTAGTTCCAGCTGGAGACTTTCTTGTGGACACGCAACTCACACAGCATAATGCTCCGCCCACTCTTTACCCCGTCTCTCTCCTTAACAAACCCTCAAAACCTGTGAGCTAATAGTGAAAGAGACTTCTTTCCAAATTGGAAAAAAACATTTGGAGTGCAAAGTGACGCGGTGCACATCTTGAATGCGAGCTCAATTGATCAAAACCAGTAATAAATGGTAACGGTTATATTGGGCTCAATTTCTGAGAGTTGAAAGACATCTTTGGCAGTATTATAAAAACTTATCTAGTGTTTAGTAGGCTACAGAAGTAGAGATAATGACCTATTCTTTCTCTGAATCTCCCAAATCTTGAAGGATCCAAATGTCCCGTCGATGTCTCTCCGTATACAGTATCGCACTCAGTGTAGACACGCGTGACATGTCCAAAACATCCCTTACACTCGGTCATCTACATACAGTAAGGCTTGACCCTGTCCTAGGCATCGAGTCCCTTCTCAGACACTCTCCATTTCCATCACCATACATTCAAAACAACATAGACTGACCAAGGAACCAGAGTTACACGATGTAAAATTCATGGGGAACCATCATCCATTATTAATACTGAAGACTTCGATTTTTCACACACAGAGGGAGAAAGTGCGAGAGAGGAGAGATAGTTTTCTACCAGGACACAACCCTGTTTGGGTTTGTCCCTTCGCACTGAAGGAGAGTAGGTTTATGCTAACAAAAGGGATTTTTCTTCACCTGTTGGCCTATTTATCCACAGTCGATTAGAGGTTGGGGAAGGGGGGCTGGGATAAGACAGATGATTGGCTGTAGGCAGAGAGCTGAGAATTGTGGGTAAAACCTCAGACAGGCAGATCCAGGGAGAGGCAAATTAACTAAAGTAAAGCGTGGTTTTATTTTGAAGACAGAAAGATAGGTGTGGTGAAGATCTATTTCGAGTACGCAAATTACATAGTAGCAAATAAGAGAAACCACACACACAATGCCAAACAAACATGCAGCCATGTTAATTTTTTTTTTTTTTTTACCTGGGAACACTATTAGATCTAGAAAACCATATATTACCAATTGGATCATTTTATAGTACATCTTCTTTGAATAACAAAGGCCGATGCTCCTTCGCTCCGGTAATAGACGTTAACTTGTGTCTTTGCTGCTAACCTCCAACGGCTAACGCCCACCCTCCAAAGGCTGACGCCCACCCTCCAAAGGCTGACGCCCACCCTCCAAAGGCTGACGCCCACCCTCCAAAGGCTAACGCCCACCCTCCAAAGGCTAACGCCCACCCTCCAACGGCTAACGCCCACCCTCCAACGGCTAACGCCCACCCTCCAACGGCTAACGCCCACCCTCCAAAGGCTAACGCCCACCCTCCAAAGGCTAACGCCCACCCTCCAAAGGCTAACGCTCACCCTCCAACGGCTGACGCCCACCCTCCAACGGCTAACGCCCACCCTCCAACGGCTAACGCCCACCCTCCAACGGCTAACGCCCACCTCCCACGGCTAACGCCCACCCTCCAAAGGCTGACGCCCACCCTCCAAAGGCTAACGCCCACCCTCCAAAGGCTAACGCTCACCCTCCAAAGGCTGACGCCCACCCTCCAACGGCTAACGCCCACCCTCCAGCGGCTAACGCCCACCCTCCAAAGGCTGACGCCCACTCTCCAACGGGAGACGCCCACCCTGCAACGGGTGACGCCCACCCTCCAAAGGCTAATGCCCACCCTCCAACGGCTAAAGCCCAACGTCCCCAGTTAGGAGGAAGTGCAGATCAGCAGCCCCCCCCCCCCCCCCACCAGCATCGTGGCGTCCCTGATATTCTAGATATTCTTATAATCAGCCCTTATGAACCCCATAGGATCCTCCTGCCTTCATCCTCTGTCTATCCCATTCTGGTTGCTGTGGAACAATGATGCTTGGATACATTAAAACACCTGCCCCGTGATCAAACGAACAAATACCTCCCGGGTCAGCGGAGGGCTACCCAACGTCAGTTAACAATGAAGCTTTTAAAACATCAGTCGTATGCAAAGCGGCTGGTACACAGGAGAGACAGGGGCGGCAGAGCAGAGCCAGAGAGCTCGAGCCTGGCCGTCTCGATCATTTACATTTTACATTGTAGCCATTTATTTTTACACTTTCATTCGTACTGGTCCCCCATGGGAATCAAACCCACAAACCCGGCGTCGCAGGCGCAAGGCTCGACCAACTGAGCCACAAGGGAGCTATCAGAAAGTGGGGGGCCTTTCGTATAGAAATCAAGCTATTTATCACACAACTATGTCAGTTGATCCCCCAAACAGCATGACTATGGGAAAGAGGGTTTTGAGACTGTATCAGCTACAACATAGGATTTACTGCAGGAGAGTTTACGCGCAAAGGCGAGCTTGTGTTAGTCATTTGGTCCAACACAGGCACACATCCACAACATACACCAGGAGTCAAGATTGCCATTGAACTGTGAACGTCTGTCCATACAAAAGCCCAGATCCTTGTTTGCTGACGAGCTGCAGACACATTTCAAACACGCGTAAAGGCCTAGAGTTGTATCTCCTCTTTACCTCCCTTTTGACAGAAACACAACAAACCAAAAATACCAAATGACCCAAATACCCAGAATTACACTTCAATTGGTTTGACAAACACGAACGTGCATTTTTTTGGAAATAGTGTGTGATTGCAGCCCGCAATTTGGCGTTTTCCAGCATGTGGGCATTTCGAGCTTGCTAGCTACCTATCCACCTGTTGTGTACTGGTGTCCTAGCTAGCACACGTTGTCCTTTCCTCACGCCTGCCGAACACCTGCCCCTGCCTCGTGAACAGAACTGCAGGAAAGCAGTGCCCGACAGGCGGGTGCGAAGGACACTTTCTACCTGGGTCCTAGCTAGGAAGCTATCATTATCACCCCCATCTCTTCTTCTTCGGGGTTACTATACTGAAGTGCCCACTGCCTACCGCCTGTGTACCGGAGTCCAACCCACATGCAGGAGCTCCCCGAATTGCGGGCCACAATAACACCCTTCTCCTTTTTGGTGGAGAGGCTGTTTTTTTAAGCCAAGGGGGTGAGGAGGTGGCGAAAAGGTTTTTCTTCTCTTCTCCCCCCTGACTCTCAACTGCTTGGTTAACCAACTGACCTGCTGTCAAAGGAGCCTTTGTGAGCGCGTTCTGGCAGCGGGCCAATCAGATCCTCCGGCTTGTCTGTCTCCGGGTGGAAAATGGTGCCCCTGGTATGTGATCTGCGGCAAAATGCGCAGACAGGCTGACTGCAGACAGGAGCGGGCAGGCTCTGACTCTAGGCCTTCCAAAATATGCCAGGGGGGGGGGGGATTACCTATTTTGGCACTCAGCCAAAGTGACACTGCACTATGGGGTTCTGTGGTTATTTCCCTATTTATTATCTTATTGTTTATCACTCTTCCTTCCTCAGGGCCTGAGTGAGCTGCTTGCCAGGTACAACAGGTGCACAGTGGAATAGGGACACCAACGTGATATAATGACAAAGTCCCTGGTCTCATTACATACAGTATAAACATCTCATGACGCAACCGTAGGTCTTTCTAAAACCATATGACTAGTCGAAGGAAGAAATAGAACACACTGAGCCACTAGGCTCACATGGTGCAAGTATGTGTGTGTGTCACATCAAATTAGATTCCTCACATGGTTCCTAAACAACAGGTTTAGACTAACAGTCAAATGTGGGTCCTTTTCCAATGCAGAGTTCAAGATAAAGATAACAGAAAATGTATAATACTAGAAATAGTGACACAAGGAATAATACACAGGGAATAACGAATAACAATAATGAGTAGAAATAGCATGGCTAAATACAGGGAGCACCAGTACTGAGTCGATGTGCAGGGATAGAGGTAGCTATGTCCATATGGCAGGGCTAAAGTGACTAGGCAACAGGATAGATAATAGACAGATGCTGCAGTGTGAAAGTGTGAGTGGTGTCAGTATGCATGTGTGTGTATGTTATGGACAGGTGAAGTCGGAAGTTTACATACACCTTAGCCAAATACATATGAACTCAGTTTTGGACAATTCCTGACATTTAATCCTAGTAAAAATTCCCTGTCTTAGGTCAGTTAGGATCACCACTTTATTTTAGGAATGTGAAATGTCAGAATAATAGTAGAGAGAATGATTTATTTCAGCTTTTATTTCTTTCATCACATTCCCAGCAGGTCAGAAGCTTATATACACTCAATTAGTATTTGGTAGCATTGCCTTTAAATTGTTTAACTTGGGTCAAATGTTTTGGGCAGCCTTCCACAAGCTTCCCACAATAAGTTGGGTGAATTTTGTCCCATTCCTCCTGACAGAGCTGGTGTAACTGAGTCAGGTTTGTATGCCTCCTTGCTCTCACACACTTTTTCAGTTCTGCCTACAAATTTTCTATAGGATTGAGGTCAGGGCTTTGTGATGGCCACTCCAATACCTTGACTTTGTTGTCCTTAAGCCATTTTGTCACAACTTTGGAAGTACACTTGGGGTCGTTGTCCATTTGGAAGACCCATTTGCGACCAAGCTTTAACTTCCTGACTGATATCTTGAGATGTTTCATCAGACCCGAGGACATTTCTCCAAAAAGTACAATCTTTGTCCCCATGTGCAGTTGCAAACCGTAGCCTGGCTTATCTATGGCGGTTTTGGAGCAGTGGCTTCTTCCTTGCTGAGCGGCCTTTCAGGTTATATAGGACTCGTTTTACTGTGGTTATAGATACTTTTGTACCTGTTTCCTCCAGCATATTCACAAGGTCCTTTGCTGTTGTTCTGGGATTGATTTTCACTTTTCACACCAAAGTACGTTCATCTCTAGGAGACAGTACGCGTCTCCTTCCTGAGCAGTATGATGGCTGCGTGGTCCCATGGTGTTTATACTTTCGTACTATTGTTTGTAGTTGTCGACCAATTAATCGGAATGGCCGATTAATTAGGGCCGATTTCAAGTTTTCATAACAATCGTAATCGGTATTTTTGGACACCGATTGTTGCCGATTTAAAAAAAAAACACCTTTATTTAACTAGGCAAGTCAGTTAAGAACACATTCTTATTTTCAATGACGGCCTAGGAACGGTGGGTTAACTACCATGTTCAGGGGCAGAATGACAGATTTTTACCTTGTCAGCTCAGGGATTCATTTTTGCAGCCTTCCGGCTACTTGTCCAATGTTTTAACCACCTGCCTTACATTGCACTCCACGAGGAGCCTGCGTGGCAAGCTGACTACCTGTTATGTGAGGGCAGCAAGAAAACAAGGTAAGTTGCTAGCTCGCATTAAAACAATCAATCTTAACATAATCACTAGTTAACTACACATGGTTGATATTACTAGGTTATCTAGCGTGTCCTGCGTTGCATATAATCGATGCGGTGCCCGTTAATTTGTCATCGAATCACAGCCTACTTCGCCAAACTGGTGATTTTATTGATTTATTTCACCTTTATTTAACCAGGTAGGCAAGTTGAAAACAAGTTCTCATTTACAATTGCGACCTGGCCAAGATAAAGCAAAGCAGTTCGACACATACAACGACAGAGTTACACATGGAGTAAAACAAACATACAGTCAATTATACAGTATAAACAAGTCTATATACGATGTGAGCAAATGAGGTGAGATAAGGGAGGTAAAGGCAAAAAAAGGCCATGATGGCAAAGTAAATACAATATAGCAAGTAAAACACTGGAATGGTAGATTTGCAGTGGAAGAATGTGCAAGGTAGAAATAAAAATAATGGGGTGCAAAGGAGCAAAATAAATAAATAAAATAAATACAGTAGGGAAAAAGGTAGTTGTTTGGGCTAAATTATAGGTGGGCTATGTACAGGTGCAGTAATCTGTGAGCTGCTCTGACAGTTGGTGCTTAAAGCTAGTGAGGGAGATAAGTGTTTCCAGTTTCAGAGATTTAACAACCGCATTCGCGAAAAAAGCACTGTCGTTGCACCGATGTGTCCCTAACCATAAACATCAATGCCTTTCTTTAAAATCAATACTCAAGTATATCTTTTTAAACCTGCATATTTATTTAATATTGCCTGCTAACATTAATTTCTTATAACTAGGGAAATTGGGTCATTTCTCTTGCGTTCCATGCAAGCAGTCAGGGTATATGCAGCAGTTTGAGCCGCCTGGCTCATTGCGAACTGTGTGAAGTCCATTTAATCCTAACAAAGGCCGTAATTAATTTGCCAGAATTGTACATAATTATGACATAACATTGAATGTTGTACAATGTAACAGCAATATTTAGACTTAGGGATGCCATCCGATGCCATCCGTTAGATAAAATACGGAACGGTTCCGTATTTCACTGAAATTGTAGTTTCCGGATTCGACCAAAGGCTCATATTTCTGTGTGTTATCACGTTATAATTAAGTCTATGATTTTATATTTGATAGAGCAGTCTGACTGATGATTAGGCTGGTGTAACCGATGTGAAATGACTAGCTAGTTAGCGGGGTGCGCTCTAATAGCGTTTCAATCGGTGACGTCACTTGCTCTGCAAGGGCCGCAGCTTTTGTGGAGCGATGGGTAACGATGCTTCGAGGGTGGCTGTTGTCGATGTGTTCCTGGTTCGAGCCCTGGTAGGGGCGAGGAGAGGGACGGAAGCTATACTGTTACACTGGCAATAGTAAAGTACCTATAAGAACATCCAATAGTCAAAGGTAAAGGAAATCCAAAAGGTATAGAGAGAAACAGTCCTATAATTCCTATAATAACTACAACCTAAAACTTCTTAACTCATGCTAAAAGGAACCACGAGCTTCCAGGTCGAAAGCCATGCGTCCTTCGAAACACAACCCAACCAAGCCACACTGCTTCTTAACACAGCGCGCCTCCAACCCGGAAGCCAGCCGCACCAATGTGTTGGAGGAAACACCGTGCACCTGGCTACCTTGGTTAGCGCGCACTGCGCCCGGCCCGCCACAGGAGACGCTGGTACGCGATGAGACAAGGATATCCCTACCAGCCAAACCCTCCCTAGCCCGGACGACGCTAGGCCAATTGTGCGTAGCCCCATGGACCTCCCGGTCGCGGCCGGCTGCGACAGAGCCTGGGCACGAACCCAGAGCGTTGTACTGCGCTGCGATGTACTATATTAAGATAAAATAAAAGTATTCATTCAGTATTGTTGTTATTGTCATTATTACAAATAAATAAATAAAATCGGCACCGGCTTTTTTTGGTCCTCCAATAATCGGTATCGGCGCTGAAAAATCATAATCGGTATCGGTGCTGAAAAATCATAACCGGTATCGGTGCTGAAAAATCTAAATCGGTCGACCTCTAATTGTTTGTACAGATAAACGTGGTACCCTCAGGCGCGCTGTTGTGCCCTCTTCACAACTGCATGGGTGTGTGTGGATCATGTTAATTCCTTAGTGATGTGGACACTGAGGAAATTTAAGCTCTCGACCCGCTCCACTACAGCCCCATCGATGATGATGGGGGCGAGCTCGTCCCTCCGTTTCCTGCAGTCCACGATCTGCTCCTTTGTATGTGTGTGTGTGTGTGTGAGAGAGAGCAAAAATATGAGGGTGGGGGGGGGGTAATCTTGAAAGATAATATGGACTGTTCCCTGAAACAAACAAAACAAAGTTAGAAAATATGGCAATGTGCCCTTGAGCAAGGCACTTAACCCCAATAGGTTCCGTAAGTCGTTCTGGATGAGAGTGTCTGCTAAATAATTTCAACGTAAATAATTTCAACACGGTTTACACACAAAATGAGCCCAAGTTCTCACAAAAACGTATTGAACGATTACAGGAAAGACAACCGAATACGAAAAAAAACTCCTGCTTTGACACCTCCCTTCGTGATACAAGTATTTATGCTTTCAACTTCAGAACCAACTTGTGAATGCAGGAAATGATGAAACGTGAGGGAGCCAAATATCTCTCTGACTGAGAACCAGTTGAACCAGCCTAGAGCATGCCCTCTCTCCTCCCAAAAGAAAGAGATGAGAGAGGGAGAGACAGAGAAAGAGAGACAGCGGGGGAGAAAGAGAAGGGTGCTGAAATGTGTTCATACTTGCAGTGTCAAACGCCACCGAGCAAACATCAGCCCCTCCTATCGTTTACCTGCTATTGACAGACAGGATGAGAGGGAGACTGTGTGTGTGTGTGCGCATACACAGGGCTGAAATACACATATTCACACAGAAGAATGCTGGCACTAATGCACACACAACCTCATGGACGCACGCACACACACCTTCCATTGTTTGTAGAGTGAGAGTCAGGAAAGTTGGGACATGCTCATTTCACACCACAGGGCGAGCCGAGGAGGAGTAACAGAATCCAGTCGTAAAACATGGGGTGGGGTGGTATGGGATGGTATGGTATGGCTCCCCTTCTCTGCCTTTCTCACAGTTATCAATTATCATAATCCCGTCTCTCTCTGCACGCCTGTCACACTAAGCCTACAGTTGGCTTTTTTCCATTACAGAAGCACTTGGGTCAACCTCTGTTGACATAAACAAACTTTGCAAGCCATGGTTGCAAATAGAGCAGAATTCATACTGTGTTTGTTAAAAACTATCATGGAATGAAAAGGAAGAAAATATTACAGACAATAATTTTACAAATGCATGGACAAACAGCGAAATGTATGTCTTAGGATCATCCGGGTACAGTCTATTTCATGTTAGATCTCTCCTTACTATGCTTCCTCAGAACCACCACACAGTTTATGAGTTAACCCCTTCAGCCCCAGAGCTAAATCAAAGTCTCCTGCTCTCAGAAGGGGGTCCGCAAACCTCAAACGGCAACACTGTCGACTGGAATAACCCTCATCCTCGTCTCCACCTTCATTTGGGTTAAGTGTCTCCGCTCCACACTGCCCACGCACCCAGAGATAGATGGAGAGAGCGAGGGGGGCGAAGGAGGGAGAGAGAATGGGGAGGTGGGAAAAGATGGATAAGGTTTGCGATATACCAGACGCAACCTTCTCGCCAACAGCCGAATGTCGAAATTAGTCAGGATCTCTCATAAAACGCACATACGCGGAACATATTTAAAGTAAGCAGGATTAATATTTTAGCACTGTCAGCATTTGGTAAACTTATTGTGCAAACAAAAATTTGATTTTTTTAGCGTACAGTATTTGTAGCGAGCGTATGGCCACTAGGAATGACCACATCAGAGCGGATTTCTCGGAAAGTTCTATTTCGGGATTCGGGCCATAGTGGTGTGTCAAATGAGAGGGAATGTTGTGTTTTGGGAAATCTAATTTGAGTCTGTTCTTTGTTTCACTGGCCTCATTTTGCAACGGCGGAGGCGGGAGGCGAACTTCCAAGCTCTAACGTCTCTCTGCCATCCATCGCAAAACAAGAAGAATGTCCAACGTTCTACTTCCAGCAACAACCTCACCAAGAAAAGGTTGTGGAGAGTTGACTGAAACGAGCTCCACTGTCCAATCCACACCGACAAAAATGTCTCTATTTCATGAAACACAAACTCTCTCCGTTTTACCACTGAATCCATTGAATTAGGCAAATAATTAATTGCAAGGTTATTCTCCGGTGTCGCTGCGACATATGTACGCGTACATACATATACACATATTTTAAAAAACAAATATTAGCAGCCATCTCCTGCCGCTAATTGCGACTGACTCCCAGTGGGAGGAGAGAGGGGTCCTTGGTCGATAATTAATCCTCGTTTGGAAAAATAAATGACATTCATTAGCAGGGAATGGGGCCAAGTGCCATTATTTACATGGTAATAATCTGGAGCATTCTGGCAGCGCTCTTTTAAGGTTACGGAAATAACTCAGGGAAGAGGATGAGTGCAATCACTCCTCTCCCTTTTCCTGTCTTCACACCCAGAACAATTAGGCCTGTGCGAACAGATGGGGACGCTTCTGACTGAAAAAGCCTTCTGAACGGCTTCTCATCTTTTTCTTATCTCACTCACACACACACACACACACACACACACACACACACACACACACACACACACACACACACACACACACACACACACACACACACACACACACACACACACACGCGCTCATGCCCTCACGCAAACACAACGGCGCGCACACACAGACAACAATGTAACACAGTGAAGACATGTTGAGGCACTCGTGGAAACGGTGAACGTACATACTCGTGCACCCACAAACCTACACTACTCATCTCCACGCAAGTGCATATTCTGAAAACACATCATGAAAAGTGAGGGCATACAAATGCAAGCTTCATGGCAAAACAGTTCCTGGATAAAAAAAAAATTAAAAACACCCTAAACATTGGTGATGGAAATACAAAAAGCAGACAAACGTTTACTCAGAGTTCACTGGTTGTAACATCGGACTTGACGTGCTTCATCGGTGACAATAATTAATAGCATGTACATTACATTCCGTGAAGTAATACATGCCATACTGTTTAGCTAGAAAACTATACCAGCTAGCTTTAGAACTCTGCATGAACTACTGTACTACAATCCTCATCTGAAAACACATCCGCACTTTGTATTTACACATCCGCAACTGATCACACAATAAACAATGGGCGCGTTAGCGTTGCCCAAGCCGGTGTAACAATCCGAAAAATGACATAATAGAGTATTTGTTGTGCAAAAGCAGTTTGTTCACAACGGTGCCTTGGTCTCTTGATATTGTACAGATACGACACACAGGGAAAATAATACGAGAAATGCATAAAGACTGAGCCGTGAGCAGTAGTACCACACGGTTTAGCACGAAAGCCTTTAACGGGACCGCTTTCAGTTCGAGACTCTCTCTTTCAGTAAAGAGTTATTGACTTACTTAAGCATAGTTCCTTTCCCACAGTCACAGTTGGCTATGACAGAATAAAGAGGACTTTGTGATGGAGGGTTCAAGTAAATGTCAATGTTATCCGAAGCGGATGACATCTGGTCTGGTGTGATGCAAAGACAATGTTCTCTCTTATTATGTGACTGTATTTGCTTTATATTTCTTGTATATTCTTTTATATTTGTGTTTTAACATAGTTTCTATCACTTGGGTAGCCCTCCAAGCCATAAACTATGTCCACATGTCCTATTTCTTCCGCCTATCTTGCCCTCCACCTTTAAATGTGCATTCCTCTATTCCTCCTTCAACTCACAGACCCTCGCCCTTTCTTGCTCCCCGCGTTATATAGACACTAGGCTGTGATGGAAGAGTCAAAAGGTCGCAAATCCTTGAAAAGGTGAGACACTCAAACACACAAAACACCCATTGATTTAAAGGTATCATTTGAGAAGATATGTGGTAAAAGAGCACGGTTGTCTTTGTATGACAGTCTCGGACACTACTACTGACAATTCTCCCCCCTTACCTCATCCCCTCCCTCCTCTCTAGTACAGTATCAACAGCTCCAGTGGCCTGGATCCTGGGGGCCTTTCCACTTTGTCCCATGTCAGGCACTGGGTCACAGCGGTGAAAACCGAGACGACAGCAATTGTCCTGCCTGTTACTGATCTTTGTCCCACTAAGTACAATGACTAAGGTATCAATCCTTTGGGAACAGCTCAGCGCAACAGAAATACCCTGACTGACAGCTTCTAGGAGTGAGCGCCATCTCCACCTCTTTCCTCTCTGGTTGTCCAGTCTCCCAACGCCCAACCCCTGAGAAGGGTAATCCCAGGCCCTGTGGCGACGCTGTGCGATGAGGACAGGACGAGGAGAGGATGGGGAGAGTCCTCTCGGCATGGTGAGTCCCCACCGGGCCGGACCCCGGAGTCCTACTCTCAGAGACACCTCCAAAACAATAGATCCTAACAAAAGGACAAACCGCAGCTCAGGTTAGAGGCTGGAAGAGGTGGGGATTGTGTCTTCTTTCACACCTCTTGTATACAAAGGGATAATCATACCATAGTTGTTATGAAGGCACAGTAGACAGATGTTATGCGTCATTATTGTGATGTTCATCGGACACTGAAGAGTCATGGATGTCAACCCGGTCACCGACCTTCTTCCCTCTTCTCTGAAGCAGACTATTTAATGAAAGAGCGACCTTTTTCTGAGCTTCCAAGTCAAAACTTCCCAGAGAAATCCGATAAAACCCTGGGCCTGGCTGGCGCCGCCACTCATTTGCTCGTTCGCTTGTCGAGCTTCCTGTGACCTCATTCCACCAGCCCTCCAATCGATCAGCTTATCTGCAAGATCAAAGGCGCCGCCGCCGCTGTACATTTAACCTCAGCCGGGTCCTCCCACGTCATGTCTAAATATTAATGATAATAAAGTCTAAAAACCCATCCTGTGTCAAGCCATTACAGCCCACATCGATCCTACAGCTCTCCTGGCCAATTAGAAGTCGGCCGTCGTAATGCGTCTCGGCACATCAAAGGACCAGAACCATTGATCCGCTCCTGGATCTTAACGTTTACCATTAAAAAAAAAGCAATATTCGGAAGAGGGGAAAAAAATCATTTTATTCACCGGGTCGGATGGAGAAGCGCTCAAACCCAGAAGGGAGGGATAGAGAGAGAGAGAGAGAGAGAGAGAGAGAGAGAAAGGGCAGCTCAATAATGGCCACTCTGACAGTTTAAAGGGCATCAGGCACATCCGTCCCCTGGACTAGATCCCATGGACAGCCCTGGGGCTGGACGGGGACAGTATCCTGTCCCATGTTACCAACAGCAGCACTGTAATTCTGCTTGTCATGAGCCCTAACGGTTCTCCAACCCAGTTCTAATTTTCAAACACTGACTGAACATAAAAAAGAACGTTAAACAAACTCTGTGGTTCCCAATTTAAATGGCCCAAACGCTAAGATGGCCTTGCAAGCCCCATCGCTCCTGAGAGTTGGTGGGTTTCCATAAAGTGACAGATTCATTGCGAAGCCTGTTAGACTGAGAACATTTGCGGGACTGGGCTCTTCAGGATCGTGTGAACATTTTTGAAAAGCAAGGCCTTGAGCCTGAACTGTCCAGAGGACTTTATAAAGGAGGTCTCAGTAAGAGCCCATGTTGACTGTTACCTCCCCTTAACAGTAGGCTGGTATGTATGGCTTTAGGCAAGCTAGCGTGTACATCTACCCTGGGCGACAGTAGACTGGTATGTATGGCTTTAGGCAAGCTAGCGTGTACATCTACCCTGGGCGACAGTAGACTGGTATGTATGGCTTTAGGCAAGCTAGCGTGTACATCTACCCTGGTCGACTCATGTCACAGAACATGAATTCAGGTAAGGTACAACTTTTGTCAGTTCAAATGTTAACATTAAAGTTTGAGCTCCACACGCAGTAAAGCAATACTTTGCACAAACTATACATCAGTTCGCACTCCAGGAAGAGCAGTAACGCAATACAATAAGGAGGGGGGGGGGGAATGCACATCGTTCATAAACCAGAAACATTCCTCACACAAAAGATGCCAAACAAGCCCACCGCTGACACTACTACGCGACAGCATCTGTTTGTGTGGCCTTTATCTGCTGGAGCTGACATCTCTCATAGCCCTGGCCTCGAGGCGACCTCACTGCTGTCATTGTACTAAAGCCTGGAGGGGGGGGGGTGTTCAATGTCCAGGGCTACAATGACCTTCTTCATATGCGCCATAATACATAATACACCAGGACACAGGGCAACGAGACTGCAGCCTCTTAAGAGGTTTTAGTTCTTCAATATATTTGACCATGACTGACTGGCACGAAGCTATTCACAACATGGGAGAGGATTGGTACGGATTCGACTGTTTACTGAAGCAATTAGAGACAAATAACACAATGGACACCGTTTAAGTGAGTTGACTTGTTTTGCGAGAATGAAGAGAGGTCTGAATGGCAACTCGGCCAATGAAGATGGATTCACTTGTCCCATTGAGTAGGGTCGGAATACAATGGACGAGACGACAACAAAAGCTTCCACTGTAGTGACAGCTAATGAAGAGAAGTTTATCCGACCTCAGATGGAGTAGTTCAATAACAGCGGAGAAGGACGACACCAAGCTCTTCTCAGAAAGCCTCCTCGACAACTAATTCGACCTGGAAGAATACTGAAGCTTTCCGAGGCTACATTGGTTAGCCTTGAAATCCTCTCTCAACTCCCAGGACCACCAACACATTCAGTTTCCCATCCACGTCTCCTCAGTATGTGATCGTGCTCCTCTCCCAACTGTCCCCTGTGGTAACCCTCACTATTATATGCTTTGGTCGCAAGGTCGCTTCGCCATAAACTCTGCGCTTTGGACTACACCAAAATATGTAATTAAAGATTTGTGAAAGGAAACCAGTGTTTAGAATGGTTTATGTCAAGTTTGTCCTGAAATGCTCCACCACAGGGAAGCTTTTTGATGGGACTGGTCTGCGTCGACAGCGTCGGCCCAAATAGAGGCAGGCAAAAATGTACAGGGACAGAGCTTTCTCTCTGTCTGCCAGGCCAGAGGACAAACCTCCACACAATGGTGGTGCAACATTGCAGCAACGCTGGTCCTGGCTTATAATACAGCTCCTCACATGTGTATGATGCTGGGGGACGGGGGTGTACACAGGTCAGCTGAGGTTGGGGATTCACAGGCTCTGCAAACAGGCTGGGTAACTGACACAAGACTGCTAGGCCGAGACGCCAATGTAATCGCAACCTCGCCGTAACGTCTTAGCAGTGTTGGCCCTGGCGCCACTGGAGCTGGGGGTTTAGGACCGTAGGCCAGCAGACAGGAAGCAGCGCAGTGACCCAGAACACATTGGGACAAATAAACAAACTGGCCGAGTCACTCAACTTGAGAAGTTGTGGATTTGAAGGGGTTTCCGTGCCGATTCAGTGCTCCTTGTATGGAAGTATGGCAGGCGTGTTTGTATATGCACACAACCACAATGCATAGATAAACATTTGAAACACAAATACAAGCTTGAGTAAATACACGTTTGAGTCCTCTGTAGCTCAGCTGGTAGAGCATGGCACTTGTAACGCCAGGACAGCGGGTACGATTCCCGGGATAGAAGCATCTGATATATCATTACAACTGTGAAGATGAATAGGGCTGTCTGAACGGCTGACAAGGAATCATTACTAACAATCAGGCTCTGAATTCTGTGTGTGCCCTGATCCAAGGCCATGTCATTATTTCCTGGAAGTAGGGGTCAATTAGAGGTCAGAGTACCTCAAGCCACTCCTGCCAATAGGCTGCATTGGTAGCAGACACCTAATTTTGGTGCCATTATGGATGGTAAATTGGGTTAAGCAGTCTTTTCGCCCCACTTAAAAAGCTTCCTCTCTTTCACTGTTCTCTACTTTTCTGCCCTATCGATGAATGTTTGTAGAATTATTTTTAAATATAAATATATATATATATATATATATATATATATAAAATAATGTATATAATGTAAATAGAAGTCAAAAAATGAGGGAGTGGAGGAATATCATTTTAGATGTTCCTCCTGTAAGTTTATTAGATACAGTAGCCACTGAGATCTGCAAGAGAAACAAGTCCATCAAATTGTCACAATTCCATGACAAATGATCAGTCATACAAAAAGAACATAGAAAAAAAATAGATATTGGTGTTCAATCAAGATAATGACATTTCAAAAAGGAGGTACAGTAAACAGCTTTGAAAAAGTGCTGTGTGTGTGGTTAAAAAGGTACTCTGTAATTTACAGCGAGGCTAGCGGGTTTCTGCGAGGCCGAGCCCGTCCCAACTGGGACAGGTAGCGACAGGATGATGTTGACCCTGGAGGTGTAAAACCAACCTCCTTGTCGCCACGGAGACGATGGGTGCCCAGGTTGAGCCGAGTCGAGGAGTCTGCCGTTCAGCTGGCATGGGGCCTGGGCTAGCACTGGGGTGCCCTGCCAAATACCCCCCTGCCTGCCTGCTTGGCCCAAACCTTAACCCATCGGCCAGGGGAAGGTGAGTGCAGTGGCAGCTGGGCCAGCACTTCACCGTCGAGCACCACTCTCCAAACAAACAACCCAACGGGCCAGAAGCCACGGCAGCATGGAACCGGTCATTACTGACTGAGTTGCATGCCTCGTCAAGGCCCGCCCTGCTCCGCCCTGAATTTGTCAAGAGCTGTCCCAGAGCAAAAATATCCCAATAATTCTCTGCTGCAGAGTGTCTTTTTACCCTACAAATAACAAGAAGTTGAGCACCTTATGAACTGAGGTTAATATCAATAACATCCTAATAGAAATAGGTGGATAAGTAATGTGAAAAGCCATTTAGGCCCTATGGCACAGAAATACAAGTGCATGTGAATGAGATGCTCTATAACGAGACTCAGCCTCAGCCTTGGTTACTCACTCTCAGGCATTTTATGCATTGATCAGGGGTTATCCAGACATCCAACGTCTACTCTGCTTTGTCATTGTACTTTAGCAGGCCTCAGAGAGGAAACAAGCACGAAAATAGAATTCTAGAATTCACTCCCATAACAAGACGACAAGCAGAGGGTCATTATAGTTTATGAAATGTCTAACCAGAGTTTTGCCAAAGCATTCAGTTTCTTCAAAACGTATCCAGGCGAAATGCAGATAAACAAACAAAATGAGCTGAGTCACAGACTGCTGGCAGTGTTTGAGATATAAGGAATTAGCCTAGTGTGGAAGCAGCATAACTCAATCTCCCATCTAATCTCCACAACATACTTCTCAGCGTTCATGCTCAAGTCATCTTCAAGCAGCAGAAATACCAATATTGAAGGTACTCTGAGGCCGTTGTGTTTTTCTCTCTGTCCTTGGCCTGCACTCAAAAAGTGTCTCAGAGTAGAAGTGCTCATCTTGGATCAGGTCCTAGTCTTATTCATTATGATTTAAACAGCAAAACTGATCCTAAATCAGCACTCCTACTGTGTGCCACTCTGTGAATATGGGCCAAGGTGGCACAGCACTGAATAATGGAAAAACTTCCCAGCAAGTCAAACAAACACCATTCCCCAAGATGCATTATGTTTATTATTCTTCAAAGAGGTCACATTATCATGAAATATCCCTTATATAAAAGGATAAATAAGTCAACATATTTTGAGACGCATAGTTGAAGTCAGAAGTTTACATACACCTAAGTCAAATATATTTAAACTCAGTTTTTCACAATTCCTGACATTTAATCCTCGTAAAAATGTCTTTAGGTCAGTTAGGATCACCACTTTATTTTAAGAATGTGAAATGTCAGAATAATGGGTAGAGAGAATGATTTATTTCAGCTTTTATTTCATTCATCACATTCCCAGTGTGTCAGAAGTTTACATACACTCAATTAGTATTTGGTAGCATTGCCTTTAAATGGTTTAACTTGGGTCAAGCTTTTCAGGTAGCCTTCCAAAAGCTTCCCACAATAAGTTGGGTAAATTGTGGCCCATTCCTCCTGACAGAGTTGGTGTAACTGAGTCAGGTTTGTAGGCCTCCTTGCTCACACACGCCTTTTCAGTTCTGACCACAAATATTCTATAGGATTGAGGTCAGTGCTTTGTGATGGCCACTCCAATACCTTGACTTTGTTGTCACAACTTTGGAAGTATGCTTGGGATCATTGTCCATTTGGAAAACACATTTGCGACCAAGCTTTAACTTCCTGATATGTTTTCAGATGTTGCTTCAATATATACACATAATTTAAATTCTTCATGACGCCATCTATTTTGTGAAGTGCACCAGTCTCTCCTGCAGCAAAGCACCCCCACAACATGATGCTGCCACCCCGTGCTTCACGGTTGGGATGGTGTTCTTCGGCTTGCAAGCCTCCCCCTTTTTCCTCCTAACATAACAATGGTCATTATGGCCAAACAGTTCTATTTTTGTTTCACCAGACCAGAGGACATTTCTCCAAAAAGTATGATCTTTGTCCCCATGTGCGGTTGCAAACTGTAGTCTGGCTTTTCTATGGCGGTTTGGAGAAATGGCTTCTTCCTTGCTGAGCGACCTTTCAGGTTATGTCGACATAGGACTTTGTGGATACAGAAACATTTGTACCAATTTCCTCCAGCATCTTCACAGGGTCCTTTGCTGTTGTTCTGGGATTGATTTGCACTTTTCGCAAAGTACGTTCATCTTGAGGAGACAGAACGCATCTCCTTCCTGAGCGGTATGACGACTGCTTGGTGCCATGGTGTTTATACTTGCGTACTACTGTTTGTACAGATGCATGTGGTACCTTCAGGCATTTGGAAATTGCTCCCAAGGATGAACCAGACTTGTGGAGGTCTACAAATTATTTCCTAAGGTATTGGCTGATTTCTTTTGATTTTCCCATGATGTCAAGCAAAGAGGCATGGAGTTTGAAGGTAGGTCTTGAAATACATCCACAGGTACACCTCAAATTGACTCAAATTATGTTAATTAGCCTACCAGAAGCTTCTAAAGCCATGATATCATTTTTTGGAATTTTCCAAGCTGTTTAAAGGCACAGTCAACTTAGTGTATGTAAACTTCTGACTGACTGGAATTGTGATACAGTGAATTATAAGTTAAATAATCTGTCTGTAAACAATTGTTGGAAAAATGACTTGTGTCATGTAGATGACCTAACCGACTTGCCAAAACTATAGTTTGTTAACAAGAAATTTGTGGTTGAAAAATGAGTTTTAATGACTCCAACATAAGTTTATGTAAACTTCTGGCCTCAACTGTATGTCATAAGCCACAGCATGCTGTAGAAAATAATTATGACTTGTCACATACAGTGGGGCACAAAAGTATTTAGTCAGCCACCTATTGTGCAAGTTCTCCCACTTAGAAAGATGAAAGAGACCTGTAATTTTCATCATAGGTACACTTCAACTATGACAGACAAAATGAAAGGATTTTTAATGAATTTATTTGCAAATTATGGTGGAAAATAAGTATTTGGTCACCTACAAACAAGCAAGATTTCTGGCTCTCACAGACCTGTAACTTCTTCTTTAAGAGGCTCCTTTGTCCTCCACTTGTTACCTGTATTAATGGCACCTGTTTGAACTTGTTATCAGTATAAAAGATACCTGTCCACATCCTCAAACAGTCACACTCCAAACTCCACTATGGCCAAGACCAAAGAGCTGTCAAAGACAACAGAAACAAAATTGTAGACCTGCAGAAAGCTGGGACCAAAGTAACAAAGTCTACCATCAGTAACACACTACACCGCCAGGGACTCAAATCCTGCAGTGCCAGACGTGTTCCCCTGCTTAAGTCAGTACATGTCCAGGCCCATCTGAAGTTTGCTAGAGAGCATTTGGATGATCCAGAAGTCGATTGGGAGAATATCATATGGTCAGATGAAACCAAAATATAACTTTTTGGTAAAAACTCAACTCGTCATGTTTGGAGGACAAAGAATGTTGAGATGCATCCAAAGAACACCATACCTACTGCGAAGCATGGGGGTGGAAACATCATGCTTTGGGGCTGTTTTTCTGCAAAGGGACCAGGACGACTGATCCGTGTAAAGGAAAGAATGAATGGGGCCATGTATCGTACGTTTTTGAGTGAAACCCTCCTTCCATCAGCAAGGGCATTGAAGATGAAACGTGGCTGGGTCTTTCACCATGACAATGATCCGAAACACACCGCCCGGGCAACTAAGGAGTGGCTTCGTAAGAAGTATTTCAAGGTCCTGGAGTGGCCTAGCCAGTCTCCAGATCTCAACCCCATAGAAAATCTTTGGAGTTGAAAGTTGGCCAGCAACAGCCCCAAAACATCACTGCTGCATGGAGGAATGGGCCAAAATACCAGCAACGTTTTAAGTGGGAGAACTTGCACAATTGGTGGCTGACTAAATACTTTTTTGCCCCACTGTACATGACATAGGTGAAGCTAACTGATCAATAAGTAACTATTAAATCAGATTTGCTGGAGACAAAACCAAAACAAAGTATTTTATAGAGACTTTTAGGTAAGCCACAAAGAGTTACCTATCTAACAGACAATTCAAGGCTGGACCAGAAGACTCACAGGTAAGCAAAGTGACACTGAACTCTCTCTCAAGTTGGTTATTAAATTAAAACACCAAAAATGTATTGGGAAAAAAAGAAAGAAAGGGGGAGGGTGAAAATAAAATCCATTGACAGGACATAAAATCTTCTGCCATGTGTGAGGGAGAAAGGATGGCATTGAAAGGCAAGAGATTGCGGGAGAGAGAGAGCAATGTGTTCAAATAAAACGAGGACAAGTGGCAGCTGTGTGTCTTTATCTTGGAGAGACTGAGTAAATTGAATCACCAGCGGTGCACACGCACGGCTTGAGACATCGGTTTGGCGCATTCACGCACGCACACACACACACGGCGCTTAATTAAGATGAGCCAATTAGAATATCACAGTTTTATGGGTGAGCTTCAATACGGGAGTGGGTGATTGTATAGCTCCCTCACTCCCCTCACATTTCACTGCAACCGACACAAAACGCTCCTCTCATGGTCCCAGAAACAAAGCGGCACGTATGGAGAAGTATAGGAGCTCACAGACTGCATCAACACACACACAAACACTGTAGGTTGTGTGCTGGCGGTATAAAAGAACAAAACATCGCCCAATAGCTGCTTTCCACAGAAGTGTCATCAAGCGAACGTGATGTCATGAACCCTGTCCAGCCTGGACATCAGTCACTTCCTGAAGGGTCGTTGGCCACGCTGATGTGGGTCAAAGAGTCCAAGACACTTTGCTGTGATTTACTGAGGAGGACCTGAGTGAGGCCTACACTGATTCGTGCACACTATGTTTTCTATAGAGGCAAGAGGTGTGTCATTCCAATGGCTGACATACAATACAGATAAAGAACAGTTGAATACTAAGGCTGGGATTCAATTAATTAAAGAGAGGACCATACACATGTTATTAACTGTTCATCTGATTAATTAAATGTTCTCCCATTATTCATACTTTTTATGTTAGAGGAAATAGTGTCACGAACACAAATATAAACGCAACATGCAACCATTTTAAAGATTTTACTGAGTTACAGTTCATATAATGAAATCAGTCAACTGTAAGAAATTCATTAGGCCCTAATCAATGGATTTCACATGACTGGAAAGGGGTGCAGCCATGGGTGGGCCTTGGAGGGCAAAGGCCCACCCAACGTGAGACATCTGTGGCATTGTGTTGCGTGACAAAACGGAACGTTTTAAAGTGGCCTTTTATTGTCCCCAGCAAATGGTCCACCTGTGTAACGATCATGCTGTTTAATCAGCTTCTTGATATGCCACACCTGTCAGTTGGATGGATTATTATTTGGCAAAAGAGAAATGCTCACCAACAGGGATGTAAACAAATTTCTGCACAACATTTGAGAGAAATACAATTTTTGTGCATGTGGAAAATTATTTTTTGTTTCAGCTCATGAAACACGGGACCAACAATTTACATGTAGTGTTTAGATTATTGTTCAGTGTATATTGAACTGCTTTAACTTATATTCAGCTTGAATTGTACATTTAACACATCCCACTACCATGGCAATCTTTTTAGACAGCTGAAGCAAGCACACAAATTCTCTTCAGGAAATGTACCTTTTCTAGTTTGGTCACTATCTTACTTTAGAAGTGTTTACTGTGCAGGATGAAGATTTGAAGTGCAACATCTCATAAATTGAATGCCCAAATCAACTTTAAAGTATCTACAAAATAAGTTTTCCTTGTATCGTTTGCAATTCATATTTTTTTCTCGAAAAAAGTGAAGCTGAGCATCTGATTGTATGGCCTGCCCTAATGGATTTCCAGACCACACTTTCAGAGGTGTAGTGGATTTTCACTGCAGTGTGTCCAGATTGGAGGGATTTAACACATTTACATTACATTTACATTTAAGTCATTTAGCAGACGCTCTTATACAATAACAACCAACATCATCTTGTTGCTGTGGTGGGAAAAATAAAAAACGATCTATAAAAGCAAGTGCTTTTTCCAAAGTACTGGTGGAACTCTAGGCCGTGTGCTAACTTTTTGGTTGCAATTATAATCAGAATAACCTTTATTCAAAGCACATTTGCATATACTGTACCTACAATTTGACTTGGTGAAATGGTGCTGCCAGCAATACACAAAATAGACAGACAGAATATAGACAGAGGAATTACAATATACATACAGTATGTACAATCAGGATATGGACAATATGGATTACACACAAGTCCTTTCAAAGTGAGTGAACAGCGATAGGAGTCTTCTCTTCTGTGGTCTGTTTTTCAGACCTCGATTGTCCAAAGCGCTATCATTGTGTTAATCATAAAAGCTCTCAAGGCTGGAAGCTTTGAAAAAAACGAGGGACTGAAACTCTTGAGAAGTGGCATGACGGGAGCCCCTCTCAACTCTCCATAGCCAACAAAGCCCAGGCTTGATGGGAGTGACGCTACAAACTCTTCAGCTTCTTCAAAATGTGGTCCTGTTTTTATTTTTCCTACCACTGGGATAAAAGGGAACCTTTTATGCTATCTGCAACACGAGTGTCAACATCTCAAAACGAGTAGGCTTGCATTGTGTTCTCCATACCCCTCCACCCTCGAAACGCACCCACACACACTGCTAGGATGGGTTAGGAGAGAGAGGCAGAGAGACAGACAAGACAGGGAGACGTTATTAAAAAGGATGGAAGAGAAACAATTTAAATTTATTTCACGCTTTTACACCCAGCCAAAGAGAGATCAGAGATGCAACAACAACAGCAACGTTTCAGCTTAACCATCCAACCAGATGTCAAAAAAACATAGTCAAAGGTGATGTTTCTTCATGTGTTTTATCAATGCAATTGTCTACAAACGCTACATAAGGATCCCCCTCAAAGACATGATATACATTCACTCTAGTCTTCCATAATCTGATAAGTCAACAGATATTGCATTTGTCTATTCCTTTGACTGAAAGCTTCATCAGTAACTGCAGTAAATCTGACAGACAATGTCTTCTTCCTATTAAGAGGGCAGTACAACACTGAAGGCTAGAGTAGTGGTGATCCAATGAATTATTACACTCCGTGGCAAAGGGCAGAATATTTAAAGTAGATAAACGCTCATTGAGAATTTGTAAAATGAGTAAAACAAAAATTTGGAAAGTGGGAGGGGATTACCAAGTCTCCCTGAAGCAAGTCTCCCTGAAGCAAGTCTCCCTGTACCAAGTCTCCCTGTACCAAGTCTCCCTGTACCAAGTCTCCCTGTACCAAGTCTCCCTGTACCAAGTCTCCCTGTACCAAGTCTCCCTGTACCAAGTCTCCCTGTACCAAGTCTCCCTGTACCAAGTCTCCCTGTACCAAGTCTCCCTGTACCAAGTCTCCCTGTACCAAGTCTCCCTGTACCAAGTCTCCCTGTACCAAGTCTCCCTGTACCAAGTCTCCCTGTACCAAGTCTCCCTGTACCAAGTCTCCCTGTAGCAAAAATGTAAGGTCAAGTATATCCTTTTTAGTCACCAGAAACCAATGTGTCCATATACAGTAAGAGGGAGGGGTAGACAAAGACTGATAGAAAGAAGTTAGCCCATTTAGCTACAGCGGTTTCATCCTGGCAGCCATTGCACACGGACGAAGACAGGCTAAAACACCCCAGCACAGAACAACTTGGCATGGCACAGTGATGGCATGTCCTGGCATGGCATTCTGCCCAACCCAACGTGGGTCAGTACGGCTCTAAAACATGGCGACAAACCAGGCCTCTCTTCCACATCCATACCTAGTGTCCACATCTGCAGTGGCATTCTGCATTCTCTGAGGCAGCTGTTCAAAGGAGCGCAGAGCCAAGATGTAAACACACACACACACACACACACAGGCAGAAACGACAGCCAGGGGAGGAACAGTGTGATAGGTTCTAATTGCTTCAGAATGTCCAAAATAAGGCCCCCTATTATGGCAAATTGGTTGATAATGGTAGGCTGGGAGGGTGGAAGAGGAGGGGGGTGGCGGATGCGACCCAGGCGAAGGGGAGAGGAGTTTCTCCGTGTCGCCTCATTATTTTCGTCTTGACGGACGCCCGCGCTCAACCCCTGGATGAACAGGCCGCGCTGAATAAGTTATCACGAGCCACACAAAAGGGAGAGTGGGTCCCGCAAAAAAACAACGAGAAGCGTCTCTCTCTCTCTCTCTCTTTCTTTTGCCTGACGAAAGGATGGTCCCGCCACAGTTTGGGAGCTCACCTGTAATTTCAGCAAAAACAGTAGGTGGAAAAGAAAGGAATGAAGGAAACAGGGAATGAAAGAGAGGAAGTGCAGATGTCTGTGTTTGCACAGATATCCACAGAACATTCCCTCCTTTCCGTTTGATCCGTTTCGTCCTCTGCATACTAGCTCTTCTTTCATTCCTCCAGAAGGCAGGGATAGCATCGAACACGTTTGAGGAGTGGGGGCGTTTTTTGCACTTCGTACGACAAGGCTTCGAATGAGATCACTGCGTCAACCAGTTTTTGAATGTTTATTTTGTCTCCTGTTTTGTGTTTTGTCTGGGTCTGGAGAAGCATATGGAAGAAGTCACACCTTCACGCTGTCTTCTTATACAGTGTGGGGAATGAAGGCTTCCCCCAGTGGCTCCTCTCAAGAGTTAAGTATTCAAGCCAGTATTCAGACCAGTTCGTCCTAACTGACACCACAACACGTCAATACCACAGCCACCAAGCTTCCCTTGCCACCACTCAAAAGTAGTGGCAGAACTTTTGGACGTCTGACGGGCGAATCAGAGGGTGCTGCAGCCCGACTGGAGCTCGACGGCAGATCAAACGGGACGGGTACCCTTGGAGTGACACCTGGAACTACTTCAAGGGGGGGGGGGGTGCCACTGATCTCCAGTCAGCTCGTCGGAACGGCCTGTCGATGTCGGAGGGGAAAAGCGCCTCAACCGGAACACAACCAGAGAGGGCGAATAAAACCATCACCTCAATGTCACACGGGGTTGACCTCACGGTGTTGGGAAAAGTACGACAGTAAAAGTCCCTCTTCTAGGGCGGAAAACTAGTTGATTGATAGGATGCTGTGGCTGCACCTGCTCGTCGTCTTTAAAAGGTTACATGGCCATGTGCAGCACTAACCTTATCTGGAATTGAAATCAATTGGAAGCATTGCACAGGACTGCACACTTCGGGCAATTTACAGGCATCTTCCAAGACAATCCAAAAGTAGGGAAATGACAGACTGATACCACACATTAGAACGATATCAGATATTAGACTGACCACATATTAGACTGACATCACATTAGAACGATATCACATATTAGACTGGCATCACATATTAGCACTGTATATATAGTAAGTCAAATATCTCAACAAAACCTAGAAAAACACAAGCAGTATCTGACCCCCATACAGCTAATGATGCAGAGAAGAGAAAGCCAGAGCTAGTCAGTAAACAGTCGCGTCCCTCAATAGACAAAGGCATTCCTTATATAAAACATGAGCCCATCTTTGCCCTTGTAAACAACCCCGTTCTCTGCAGCCCAGGCTTGTTTGTGTCTTTCTCCTTTCCCCAAAAGCGTCCCATCAGCATTCTCTAACGGGGGAGAGAGAAAGAGATAGAGAGAGCAAAAAAGAGAGAGAGAGAGAAAGAGAGAGAGATAGAAAGAGAGAGAGAAAGAGAGATAGAAAGAGAGAGAGAGAGAGAGAGAGAGAGAGAAAGAGAGAGAGATAGGTGGCAGTGCTGCTTGTTTGGCTCAGAGTGGCTGGTAATGAGGCTCAGGCGCACCCTGTCATTGTCCCAGCAGCCAGACACACACGTGTGCGTAAACACACACACACACTAGTGGAAACACACACTAGCGGAAACACACACACGTACCTATCTCACTAAACTGAATGTACTGTAAAAGAACACACGCAACAACAATAAAAAGCCTTCAAGTACACGGATAAGCTATTGTTTCTCACACCAAAAGGTTTCTGCCAGCCAGTAGGCCCACTTACAACTCCACAAACTCAAAGAGGAACGCTGTGGTGGAATACACAAGACTGACCATTTCTCCCGTTTTTTTGTATTTTTTTTTAAAGTGTACTGAGCAGCACCGACTATCTCTGTGATTGACACGAGCTGGAGCTCCTCCTAGTCTGCCATTGCTTCCATAGCTACACAATCAACGTATTTATGTAGATTGGTGATGAAGCCCCTCTGTACACGGATCTAGTCTAGATAAAGTTCTCCAATCCACAGAGGCCTGCTCTCATAAAGTCTTTCAGCATTGTACACTTGGCACTGAGCTCTAAAACGCTGTCCCTACTGTACCACTGTATCCCCTACTGAACGCTTGTGTACCGCAAACACACACACATACACACTAACAAAAGCCAGCTGCCTTCACCAGCGATGGGCGAAAGAGGTAGCCAGCTACGGTTCACGCTTTGGTCCTTCACTCGTTTGCCAGGGAAACAGAAGAGTAAAACACGAGAAGTTCACAGAGGGAGCAGATAGGCCGACCCAGAGGGAGGAAAAGCAAACGCCAAAGTGATATCAGCCATGCTGAATAAAATCGAGAGACGAGAGGGAACGGAGTACAAATTATCCGCCGCAACACGGAAGAACAGATCAGAGGCATCCGTTGGGATTGGTCCGCCACTCTCGGGATAGGCGATATGCGCTAGGCTATGGGCTATTCCAGCCTGTTTGGCTTGAAGAAATGAGTTCAACTGGAAATATTACCCAATGGACCTTTGATCAAACATGTTCCTTTAAACTATCGAAACCAAACCTCTTCAGACTCATCAACCGTTGACTTTGTTAGACGTTCGACAGACGGTCATCACGTGGATGTGACTCGTCCTAATGAGCAGGCTAATAAAAAAGGCTTGTTGGCCCAAAGATTAAGTTGAGGTGATTCAGATAGTCGGAGTTGGAAGAGATGAACATCACATCATCAGAATTGTAGCGGACAGGTGAGGTCCAACAGCAGCTCTCATTACAGAGTTGGTCGGGATGCGGAGACGTGAGTAAAGTCTACCCTGGTGTGCTGGACCTGGGACGGCAGTGCGAGTGCTCAGGCCCCAGTATGACCAGAATACTTTGGCGACAGGAATAGGAAATCCATTATATATCTTCCGCAAAAGATCATTGTGATTTTTTCCATAGGTATTATGGCGCACGCCTGGGTGAAAACTCGATAGCAGGTTATCGCCTTCAACCAGCTGAAAATGAAATAGACTGATTGTACTCGTTCTAGTGAGAGATTGTGTGTGTGTGTACATTAGGCGATGTGTGCAGTTCCTGTGTGTGTGTGTGTGTGTGTGTGGGAGTGCACGCGAAGAGGGAGAAGATGCCTTGCCCCCTCCGCCACTGCTCCACCCAAGCCTCTCTCGCACTCCCCCGACTCTCGCATCTTAACAAGGCTTTTCCTCCGTTCCTCCTCCAAAAAGACAAACCAAATCAATAAAAGAACAGGGAAAAAAAGGACTAAAGTGGAGGAACGAGAAGAGAGAAGGAAAAAAAACACACACACTGAACTATAATTTGTTCTGTCTTTCAGCTTCAATTACAAAAAATATCAAATATTTTTGTTTGACTTCACAGCAAGGCTTCAAGAGGGCCCCCAAGACTTCCTTCCATTTGCATCCAGCCACAGCCCACTGGTGGAGCTGAATTCCATTAATTATATGACCTATATATCACATAGTTAATATTGCAGCACTGGGAAAGAGAGAAACTCAGCCAATACTGGAGGAACGGGTCTAAATTTGGAGATCTTCAGGACATCAGAGCTCCCTTCTCCCAGCGCTTTTCTGAGGCGGCGCTCTTTGATCTCCTTCCCTCCTGACATTGTTTGCAAATGTCACTTTAATGGGACTGGCAAACAGGCGAACGAACGCAACCGCACTCTTTTCTCTTTCTCCTTCTTCTTCTTCTTCTTCTTTCTCCAGAAAGCCCATCGTTGCAACTCCACTTTCCAGTGAATCAAAAAGGGAGAGAGGCCTGTCTCCAGCTGCTTTCCTGAAGGGAGCGGGTGTGAACACGTGAATGTGTGGACAAAATGTCCTAACAACCCAGGGTTTCTTTAACTGTCGTTGCATGTACTAGCAATAATAACAATCGATTTGGACATTTTATGAACAAAACGAGACATACTGTATTATACACGTAAGGTTATCCTGGTCAGGATGCAAGTAAGCCTGAACAGAATTGTTAGCTCTACCGCAGCACTGGTAGTCCAGTTTGCAGTGTATAAGCCCTGGCTCAAGTGAGCTAGCCCAGGTTGAGGGCTACTAGTGTAGTATAGCATTCAGTATAATATTAGTATAGAATATTGGCCAGGAGGGAGAAAGTTAGCGAATGGGCTAAGGTGCGCTGCTCTTGCACACTGTCGGTCATTGGTGGGTTCTCTGGAGCTGAAGGGAGTTAGCATGCTGGGTCTAGCGTCACCAGGCCAAGTGCTGATCTCTTAATCAGTGTCCAGAGCGACCAGAGCCCTCCTCTGAAGGCTGGGGCCCCTGCCTGCCTCTGCCAGCCCGGCTAACGCCATGAATATGGAGCCCTTCTGCGGCCGGGGCTTGCTTATGTTTTCTGTCTGATATCTCGGCCCCATTCCCATTTCAAAGAGAGGTCCACCCAGGGGTTTGACTTTTTGATCTGCTTGGCGACTGACTCGACCACCTGCATGTGGGATCAGCCGCAAGCGAGAACAAGACCAATCCCTCCTACCCTGCCTCCCTTGCCCTTCACACTGCCTCCCCATCCAGCCCCACCTTCCCAGAACCCTCCAGAACCCCAGCGGTCATAAACTGGGTTTGGAGCTGCATCTTAACTCTCCGACCGCTCTGTTCTGCTGTGTGCTGTGGCTGGGAGGAGATGCTGGACATGATTGCCGTAGCAGCAGGAGTCGGCTCCGTTCCCACCACAGACAGTCCACCTCTGTCGGGCAAAGTCATGGGAGCCATTTTGTGACCGCAGTGTGAGGGCTGTAATGTCAGCGCCCCATGGCACTGAGATAACTGAGGAGAGAGCTGGGGCCTGTGGCTCCTCTAATCAGCCATGGCTTCCACCACCAGCCGATCGTTACACCACTCAGAGGCCAGTGGTACCACCAACAAAGACCTCAAAACACAGAGACACTACTGCCTACTGCTCAGGTCTTACTGCCAGCATTCCTCTTCCCAAGTTCTAGCACGGGAAGGTCCAGCTTCCATCTGACAGCTTCCATCTGTCATTGAGGATATACGCAGTGTGATAATATGCAATCCTCTTAATGAATTGATATGATTCCGAAAGTTTATCGATATGACTCGACTGATATGGGTCGTGACTCAATCACGGGTCACTATTCCTGGATACCTCTTAAACACGACATTTGCAGATGTCCTGGCAGCTCGTCATTGAAAAGAACTGCAGCTTACCAGCACCAGTGGCCATTGATAATGGGGAGCGTTCTAATTGTGCACGATCAATTTCATACCGCTTAACTCCCGATCGAGTATCATTGACTTTACTACTTAAAAAAATAAAATAAAAAATAATAATAACAATAATATATATTATATATTAGCATTCAACTTTAATGAGATCACCATGACCATATTATTTAAAACCCTCAGGAGCCCAGATGATTGGATGAATAATTTAAGGGTGTGCTGAGGAAGAAGCCCTCCACCAGCCAACACGAGGCTAAGTAATTGAGGGACTATGACATGCCAGGGCATGTACTGTCGAGGAGGACTAGCATAGGACAGGGTTTAGTCAACTCCAGTCCTGTAGATTCAGGGTTTCATTTCAACCAATTAGTATCGTGGACATTAACTTAAGCCGTTAAAGAACTACTATTCGACTGTGTCACTCGACCAACAGCTAACTCAGACGTGTGGATCTTAAAGAGTATTTCTTTGAGAAGTGAGGTTTCTTTCTCAGTTTCATTCAGTTAATTAGCTGCCTTGAACCAAAAGAACAGATCTACTAATGAGTGTGTAATTGATGCGCAGCTGGAGTGATACCCAGCATTCATAGTGGCTCTCCTCTCCTCTGGATCAACCAGGAGAAACAGAGAAAGTAGAGGTGGAAAGACCAACGCCTCAACTTAAATCCGCTACGACGTTATCTTACCTTCCCTCTCGCTGAGCAATCCTGTCCTTTTTCACTCACTTTTTAATATCCAAGCAATTTCAGTATTGATCAAACTACATTACACATATTGCATTCAAAGCGTTAAACAGTCAATAAAAAAAATTAAAAAATATTTATAGGCGCAGTGAAATGTGTTTTTTTTTTAGCAGGGTCAATACGAGGTAAGGCACCCTCAAACAGTTAAGCTAGAAAGAGTATCAGTATTAAAAAGTTGAAAAGGAGAGTAGCAAATGAGTACCAGAAGCTAATTTGCGCTGCACAGCTGAAGTTGCATAGCAGCAGAGGTTCCCCTACTGGCCTCATTTACATATAACACAAAACACAGCAAGCCTACTAAATGAAGGTCGCCAACACCAACCCCCCCCCCCCCCCCCCAAAACAGTGCAACATTTTACATGACTAATAAAAATACAACAATCAAATGTGTGAAACCTACAGGAGCAAGTAACGAAATTCACAAAAACAGTAGACGGTCTTAATATCAAAACTACACCATGTGACACTTTTGCTTCTTTGTCCCCTTTCCTGGTTATAAATTACTTTTAGAGATGCAAAAAAACGTAAACAAAACCGTACAACCAAAGACTTTCTTTTCTCTAAACGCTAAAGGAAAGAGGAGTAAAAATGCTTGGTATTTGTCAAAAGAAGAATGGGAAGCCCCGTGAAGCAGAAAGCAAGACAGCGGTTGGGAAGAGGTTGGGGGTCCAACCAGCTTTAGAAAGACCTAATAAATCCTGATTTGAGAGTCGGGGCTAACCAGAGAAAGACGCGAGCCTGCGAGCGCTAGGCAGGCGCTACCGCTCTTAAATGCTACGTTTGATTAAGTCTTCCCATTAGGTGACAGCTGAACTTTAACATTAATATGATAATATTGAAATAAGTGGGTGTTATTTACTTTAGCGCCCGGGTGGAGGTGGTACGGGGAGGAGAGGCAGCGGGGGAGGACATGGGAAAGGGGGCAGGATGATGAATGATTTCTGGACAGCTCTGGGTGACACCAGGCGAGCCCAGGCCTCCTCTAATCAGACTTGACAAAATGGAGACCTATGCAGAAATATTGGTTACAGTCGGCGTCACAGCCCTGCCTGGTCTCCTGCTAGCACTCCCACACCGCCCGCGCCGGCCCCTGATTGTCTAAAGCCACTGAAGCATCTATTTCAATTGGCACTTCCTTCCTAGCACAGGGATTTTAAATTTAGCTGGTGTCATTTACATATTACTCTTAATCAAAAAACCACACTGGGAAATAAAAAAATAAAAAAAGAGAAAAGAAACAAAACCGTGGCGTCACGGTTCAGGGGTAGGCGCAGAGGCACTTTATAAAATGGAGATGTGACAAGACATTAAGCTGAGTGTGTGTGTGTGTGTGCGTGCGTGTGTGTGAGAGAGAGAGAGAGAGAGGGGGGGGGTATGCTTGTGAGTGAACAGATGTGAGTAAGAGTAAGGAAGAAAGAAGGAGAGAGAGAGAGAGAGAGAGACAGAGAGCGCGAGTTGGCGAGGGGTGGTGGTATGTGTGTTTGTGAAAATTACGGACAATTTCAAAAATTGCCGGAGTGTACTGCGTACAGCTTGTGTTTTTCTTGTTCTTCGAAAAAGCATCCAGTATTGGTTGTCGGACAGCTCTTATGCAGTATCATTCTGCGTTAGACTGATGGAACTATACCATAGTTAACCACAGAAAAGAGTCATCTACATCACACACAACGTATGGGGACTTCGCATACTGTGCGCTCATAAGACAACAGTTTTCGAACACATGGACATACTTTCCCCACTAGAATTATGGAGAACCACAGTACAGTTTGCATTCGGTATAAATAAGATGTGGGTTTGAGTGCGCATGAGTTTCTGTACGTGCTTTATGACGCATGTACTTGCCACCTGTGTACACCGTATGACTGCCTATTAGGGCCCTTTTCGAGTGCACTTGGGTCTAAATGAGGGGACGTGAACGTGGCTGATGACACAGGTGGAGACATCTGCAGAGAGGCGCGTTAGAATCAAAAGGTCCCTACCTGCCTCTTACCTTCTCAGCATTCCCGTTAGGATGCGGGAGCTCTTGCCCAGGTTGGCGTCGGTCTCTCTCAGCTAGAAGCAGGGCGGAGGGGGAAGAAAGGACAGGTGTGACACAGAGACATACACAGTCCATGTAGGAGGTTGAGGGCATTGAGGGGTGAGTGAGACTGGGAGAGAGTCTCTGGGGAAGAATGTGGGAAATGCAGAGAATAAAACTGGGATAAAAATGAGAGACAGAAAAAGATTCAGAGAGACAAACAAAGAACGAGAGAAGGGCCCGGAATTTGAAAGATAAACATGTATGGTCGAAGGAACACAGAGTGACTGAACACATTGTATATAAGGCATTGTGCAGGATTGGAGCCTTCAGGTTCGCTGTGGTTTTGGATTATTCCTACTTTCACATCTACACACTAATGGCACAGTCGGATCCATCTGCAAAATGTTACTCTTTTCATTATTGTGACTGGTTCTTGTCCCCCCCCCACAACTGCTTGCTTCGTACAAACAACTAAGGGGTCGAGGTAAAAAGCAACATGGAGAGATGTCTCGACCGACGTCCGTGCTGTGTTGTACTAAACAGTACTTACGATGTCCCGTGCGCAATAATGAATATCCTTCAGTATCTCTCTTTTATCTTTCGCTCTCTTTTTGGGGGTCACATTTTTGTTTTTGTTTTCAGCCTCTGTGACACGAGGAGCGTGACGGACACCACCCGTCAAACGTTTGGACACACCGACTCATTCGAGGGTTTTTCTTTACTTGTACTGTTTTCTACATTGTAGAATAATAGTGAAACCATCAACACTATGGAATAACACGTATGGAATCGTGTCGTAACCCAAACAAGTTCTGGTTACTACTCTCCTTTCGTTCGCTCTCTCCACGTGAGGGTTGTTCTGGCATGCTGTTTGGAGGACCATGCTGGTTGCCAGGCTGAGCAGGCTCAGATGTGGTTCTGGGCGGGTTCGGCTGCTGGCTCTGACACCAGCCCCACAGCCGCCTGATGTCTCTCTCAAACCCCATGGATGGATCGCTCCCCAGAGACTTCCCACTTTTCTCCCAAAATACCACACTCTCTCTCTCTCTGAATCAATCTCACACTCTTTCCTTCCACTCTGTCTTTCTCTCACTTTCTGAATCAATCTCACACTCTGGCTGTTCTCTCATTCTCTCTCTCTCTCTCTCTCAGCCATATCAAAGGGCCCATTTATGAGATATAGCTTAAGATTGATGAGGCAATAAGGCAAACAATACATTGTAATGAAGTATTTAAGGAGCTCATATACTGTGAGGATTGGTGACGGGGCCTCAGTGAGTAACGTTAAAAAAGGACATCTACTTTTGTCCCCAAGTTCAAGGGACTGCTGTCGACCTCCATTGATACCAGAAAAAAATCATTTCAATAAACTTTCACACCTGCTTTGACTGTAGGGAAAAGCTATGTCTCCTGCTGTGTGTGTGTGTGTGCGCCACTGCTTGTGAATGCAAGTGTGCATCTCTGTATTTATGCTTAAACGATGCCCCCCAAACGCCTTCATCCTCTGTCTTTTTCATGCAAGAACGACGTTTACCGATCCATCCATCCTGTGTGTCTTCACATCATGTTTTTCTTCTCCTACCCCCCCTCTTTTTTTACCCCACAAACTGTCTTTAAAAGGAAGAGGGGGGCCTGTGCAGGCTCATGGGAAAGAGAAAACGAGGGAGAGAAAGCGAGGGACTATCCTCCTTAGCGGCAGGCAGACCTTTTGAAAGGAGATGTTTGATTTCCTTTGAAATCGCCTGCGAGGCCCACTGCCATGTTGTGATCTTAAAGCATTCTCCGTAGAGGGTGCCGTCAGAGGGCCCCTCCCCGTGCTGGGGCTCTCTCTGCTCTACCTGTCTGTCTGTCTGACTGTCTGTCTGTCTGGGGAGGGGGGGAGAGAGGGTCAGAGTCTAAAGCTCTAAGTGTGATAGAGATGAGAGAAGAAGAGGAGAAAGTGAGAGAGAGATGCGAGGCCTAATACTCAGTTCTTTATGCAGTCAGTGTGTGTGTGTGTTTGTCCGTCCGTGCATGTGTGTGTGTGCGCGTTTCTGTGTGTGGATGCTTGTGTGTTCAATTAGACAGTCTTACATCATCTTACATGGGACACACAATGCCTTCATGAACACAGCGGTGGAGGTGGTGAACGTCCCTAACCAACCACAACGCCTTGTTGTCATCCGCCATTTGTCCTTGCCTTCAATCCCACTGTCCTTCTAGCGCAGGCCTTTACACACTCGTTAGATTATGAGGGTAGCGGCTCGTGTCCGGCGCGCGTGTGTCCTGAATGTGCGCACGCAACTGTTCTCACCCGGTCTCTGGATCTCTGGATCTTCTCGCGGTCACTGTGCAAGTTAGCCAGGATCTCTTGGCCCACTTGTTCTGAAAGACAAAAGAGAGGAGGAACACAGTATAGGTAAGCATGGGTACGCTGTGCCTGGGATACACCCGTCTTCCCTTTGATTCCTAACTGAACCTTTTCTGAGAGAAGTTGAAGCTAAGTGCCTTACTTAAGGACATGACAGCACTAAGCCCCGAACTTGAACCAGTGATTTAAGTCCATTTCTTAAGTGCTCTGCTTCTGTTGCCAAATAGTCTAGTCCACAGCTAAAGCGGATAGGCATTGAGGTGTGCATTAAGACCCACAGTATGTGCGAGGTGTTTGTGTGTGTAAGCTATTGTAGCAGACACCTGGCTTCAGCTTAACCAGCCCACTAACCTTAGAACATTAGAGAACATTGGGCCAAAAACCCATGTCTGGCCTAGCTAAGCCTTACTTAGCACAGCTAAATTGAGCCTGGATCAGCTGTGCAACAGAACTATAAGCTTCGCCACCACTAGCAACGAATCCTAATTTAATGCCATATTCTTAGAATAGATATGGGCGGCTGCACGTCAGGAAGACCTGGAAACATCTCAGACTGTTCTGGCAATTTGAAGATAGAAACGTCATTGGGAAGAAGGATGTTTGATATTCCTTTTACAGTTGTGTCACAAACCATTTTAGGGGTAATGATGATGAAAGTGGCCATTTTGGGTCCTTTTTAAACCTATACATGCCTCCTGTAAGACCCTATGATCTGTGAACCATAGATGATACAGACAGCATCTGGGTGTGACTATACTCCTTCTAGTGTGCTTCTAGTGTGCTCTAACATAATGTATGTCTAGATTCTGAAATAGAAATGTTCACAGTCATTTATTCAACGTTAAAAGTGGAAGATATGACCCATTTAATACAGTGCCTTCAGAAAGTATTCACACCCCTTGACCTTTTCAACATTTTGTTGTGTTACAGCCTGAATTCAATTAGATATATATTTTTTCTTGCAAACAATACCCCATAATGACAAAGTGAAAATAAGTGGATACATTTTTGCACATTTATTGAAAATGAAATACAGAAATATCTCATTGTTCATACTGTACATTGGAGAAAGACTACCACTGAAGTATTGTGCTCAGTTTCTATTACCTTGTAAATTAAATTCACCCCAGAGAAGTTTCTGATGCCCTCCCAATCCCCCTGTCCCAATCCCTTGGATAGAGCCCCTCTCCACTCTCACCAATAACCACCATTGAATCTGAGCTATAAAGACATACAAGGAATAACAATTTTTATTTGATTTATTTTACCTTTATTTAACTAGGCAAGTCAGTTAAGAACTAATTCTTATTTTCAAAGATGGCTTAGGAACAGTGGGTTAACTGCTTTGTTCAGGGGCAGAACCACAGCTCGGGTATTCAATCTTCCAACCTTTCGGTTACTAGTCCAACTGCCGCACCAAATACTTGACATATCCTAATCTGTCCAGAACTCATTCATATTACAGCAGGTTTGCAAATCACAAAAAAACAAAAAAATGACATTGTAGTATAGTTAAATCCTTCCTTCTCAAACTCTCGCAAGCCAAACCCATCCCTCCCTCTTCACCTCCCCGGTTTCTCCCCCCTTTACCCCACCCAAGCTTTCCCCAACCTCCCATCCTTGCCCACCCAAGCCAAGCTTGTCCCTACCTCCCATCCAACCTCCCATCCTTGCCCACCCAAGCCAAGCTTATCCAAACCTCCCATCCTTGCCCACCCAAGCCAAGCTTGTCCAAACCTCCCTACCTCTCAGACACACTAAAGTTTTCCGCATGCTTCAGATCGACTGGCGCCGAGCTGAACTCTGCTAGCCGAACCAAATGAGTGTGCTCGCATACTCCCTTAAAAGATCTTTGCTTGAGAAACGAGAGCAAATTGGCAGTGGTACCTTTTGCCCTTTTTGAGACGGCATAGCCAGTATACACTTCCTCAAAATAGTTAGAATTGATCTGGATGTTTTTGCAGAGGAGATCTTAGTCATGCAATTTTACATGATTGGAGCAGTATTTTTCAATTAAGAAATTTGCTTGAAAACGAGTCATCACTCACTGAATGACATCAAAGACTATTGTTATAACCTCAACCCGGCACAGCCAGAAGAAGACTGGCCACCCCTCAGAGCCTGGTTCCTCTAGGTTTCTTCCTAGGTTCCTACCTTTCTAGGGAATTTTTCCTAGCCACCGTGCTGCTACATCTGCATTGCTTGCTGTCTGGGGTTTTAGACTGGGTTTCTGTATAGCACTTTGTGACATCGGCTGATGTAAAAAGGGCTTTATAAATACATTTGACTGATTGGTCAACAGTAGGGATTCTTCAATCAATCACCAACGAAGGGGCGTAGACTTCGGCTACGAAGTCCAAAACAAACAAAAACGTCAGAAAACAGCATCATAATATATGCACGAACTCTAACGAACTGAATCAGCTGGGAAGCCTTCACACCCATCTATCGACTAACTCATCCATTTCCGCCCAACATATACTGTACCCCATGCATCCACACACCTATTCTCTCCCACCCTCATACACATATTCACCATCCCATTCTCTCTCACCCTCACACACATATTCACCATCCCATTCTCTCCCACCCTCATACACATATTCACCACCCCATTCTCTCTCACCCTCATACACATATTCACCATCCCATTCTCTCCCACCCTCATACACATATTCACCATCCCATTCTCTCTCACCCTCATACACATATTCACCATCCCATTATCTCGCACGCACGCACACACACACACACAGAGAGACCATTAGCTATGTACACACACGGCCTTCCCCAGAGGGGTAAAGGGGATCACCCTTTACCCATCTCTATCTCCCACTGTTCCATCTTTACTTCTGTCTCTCTCTCACCATGCACACTAAGTTTGTTAAAGTACATTTCCATCTGCAGTACCTGACTCTCTCACCTGACCACAGTCACGGTATTGACAGGTATTGAATGCTATTTTCAGTGTCTATGTAGTCCATTGGAATAGGCCACTTCTATCGTTACTTCATAGAGAAGAACAGTTATTTGAGGAAAGTAGATTATATTGGGGGGAGGGGGAAAGGATATGGTCTCAATTTACAATAAACTCAGTGCTCCTCTATAAAAACAAAGTAGCCGATCGCTGGCCCAGATTCACACACTGAGGCAAAAAAGGTTGATCAAAGCGGAAAGAAGTTCAAGTTTATTTGCTGCTAATCTGTGAATCTTTGAGTGACAGTAGGTTGTTCGAGATTTGCGCAGATTGGAAACGTTGCAAGTTGTCAAATGAGGGTTTGTAAGTATTGAAAAATTCCAAACTTTTTGTGAATGTAACTCATGAAAGCACACTTTTAAACAAGATACATTAATGAATAAAAAATGTAAAAACGACTTATCAGCCATTATCGGAATGAGCCTTGTATCTGTGGTGCTGCGTGTGCCAGTGAGAGTGGGCCGTTGTTGCCCGAGGAGAGAGAGAGAGAGCGACATTTCAGCAGCAGGTTCAAAATAATCACAGGCAGATTAACAAGATCACCAATCGAAAACATAACCAAGCGAGAGAACTGCTACAAGTTAACTATAGCTAACTAAGCATTAATTTCGTTGTTGCCTTTCCACCTGCACTGTAGAGCCTAAATAAATCTGCACCGT
Organism: Oncorhynchus masou masou; assembly: GCF_036934945.1. NCBI lineage: Eukaryota > Metazoa > Chordata > Actinopteri > Salmoniformes > Salmonidae > Oncorhynchus > Oncorhynchus masou. Next base: position 37,200,411 of record NC_088242.1, on the reverse strand, counting down.
TGGAAAGCTGGGATTCCCCGCTATTAAACAATAGCCATGTCATTGTGACAACATTAAACATATTCTAATAGCCTAATTGACAAATAACTTAACGCATTAAGTTATTTGTCAATTAGGCTATTAGAATATGTTTCATGTTGATCTCCCCCAAAACATGAATATTTGGGCCTTATATATAAACATGTCTAGTCAGATACCTTGCTTTGAAACAGCCTACCTTATCCATTTGATTTCGGACTTATTGAATGAAGGAATCATTTTATAAAGACAAACGTATTTGGTTGTAATGTTGAAAAAGCCAGTCCTGCACACCTTGGAGCTCTCCAGATCGAGGGTTGACCACATGTTGATAACATGTGACTAACAGTACAGTTCTATGTGGGGGGCTAAGTGCCTTAATCAAGGGCACAACGGCAGGAGGTGGTAGGTCTACATGGGATCAGACACAGCAGCTTTCCAGGTTTAATAATGCTTACTTTTTCCATGTAGACTATATTAATAGTCATGAACATATGTGTTAAAAGTCATAGAGAAGTCATGGAAAATGTGTATAAACCATTAACAGTGAATAATCAGGTCGTCTCTATAGCATAATGCCATTTGTGAATTTCGGTGAACATAGTCTAATGGACAGTTCCTGCACTTCTTCCATCCATACCCCATAATGCCAAAGTGGAATTATGTTTTTCAAAATGTTTACAAATTAATAAGAAATGTACAACTGAAATGTGTTGAGTAAATATGTATTAAACCACTTTGTTATGGAACGCATAAATAAATTCAGGAGTAAAAAGATTTCTCAATGACTACCTCATCTCTGTACCCCACAATATACAAATGCAGTGCCTTGCGAAAGTATTCGGCCCCCTTGAACTTTGCGACCTTTTGCCACATTTCAGGCTTCAAACATAAAGATATAAAACTGTATTTTTTTGTGAAGAATCAACAACAAGTGGGACACAATCATGAAGTGGAACGACATTTATTGGATATTTCAAACTTCTTTAACAAATCAAAAACTGAAAAATTGGGCCTGCAAAACAATTCTGCAGCATTGAAGGTCCCCAAGAACACAGTGGCCTCCATCATTCTTAAATGGTAGAAGTTTGGAACCACCAACATTCTATTTACAGCTGACCGCCTGGGCAATCGGGGGAGAAGAAGCCGATGGTCACTCTGACAGAGCTCCAGAGTTCCTCTGCGGAGATGGGAGAACCTTCCAGAAGGACAACCATCTCTGCAGCACTCCACCAATCAGGCCAGACGGAAGCCACTCCTCAGTAAAAGGCACATGACAGTTCATTTGAGTTTGCCAAAAGGCACCCAAAGGACTCATATTGAGAAACATCATTCTCTGGTCTGATGAAACCAAGATTGAACTCTTTGGCCTAAATGCCAAGCTTCACACCTGGAGGAATCCTGGCACCATCCCTACTGTAAAGCATGGTGGTGGCAGCATCATGCTGTGGGGATGTTTTTCAGCAGCAGGGACTAGTCAGGATCAAGGGAAAAGAGATCCTCGATGAAAACCTGGTCCAGAGCGCTCAGGACCTCAGACTGGGGCAAAGGGTCACCTTCTAACAGGAGAACAACCCTAAGCACACAGCCAAGACAATGCAGGAGTGGCTTCGGGACAAGTCTCTGAATGTCCCTGAGTGGCCCAGCCAGAGCCCAGACTTGAATCCGATTGAATATCTCTGGAGAGACCTGAAAATAGCTGTGCAATGACACTCCCCATCCAACCTGACAGAGCTTGAGAGGATCTGCAGGGAAGAATGGGAGAAACTCCCCAAATACAGGTGTGCCAAGCCTATAGAGTCATACCCAAGAAGATTTGAGGGTGTAATCAAGGCAAAACGTGCTTCAAGGGTTAGAAGACTTATGTAAATGTGATTTTTTTCTTCTTCAAATGTTAAAAAAATAAGTTTTTGCTTCTTCATTAATGGGTATTGTGTGTATGATGATTAAAAAAACTATTTAATCAATTTTCAAATAAGGCCGTAAGGTAACAAAATGTGGAAAATGTCAAAGGGTTTGCATACTTTTCGAATGCACTGAACTTAGAATAAAACAGAACTACATGCAATTTTAGGTATTTTATCCAACAATTGCAGAGGGTGAATTGTATGCATTTTAAATGAGGTAATATAGGTAAATATTTTCATGTAAAAAATTTAACAATTGCTTTAATAATGGCTTAATTTGTATTTGTAATGTATCCCCAAATCCATGTGTATGTGTGTATAGTGCGTATGTCGCTTCACAGTCCCTGCTGTTCCATAAGGTGTATTTTTATCTTCTTTTTTTTTAATTTAAATTTTACTGCTTGCATCAGTTACGTGATGTGGAATAGAGTTCCATGTAGTCATGACTCTATGTAGTAGTGTGTTCTGGACTTGGGGACTGTGAAGAGACCTCTGGTGCATGGGCGCCAGTAGTTCAAACAGACAGCTCGGTGCATTCAACATGTCAATGCCTCTCATGAATACAAGTAGTGATGAAGTCAATCTCTCCCACACTTTGAGCCAAGAGAGATAGACATGCATATTATTAATGTTAGCTCTCTGTGTACATCCAAGGGCCAGCCGTCTTGCTGCTTTTCTATCGTGGATGTAAACACATTAATGCACACTTAGAAAACATTGCCAACAAGGCGCCTGACAAGCTCGTCAGTGGTCACTGTCATTTCCTGGTCCCTTGGGTTAGACGGAGAAAAAAACCCACACCAAACAAACAAACCTAAAAAAAAAGATCCCACCGCTGCCACCAACTGTAAGCAGGTACTGCATTAGGGTAAAAAAAAACCGAGGGCGGGAGAAAAAAAGAGAAGTGAGGAATCTTTGCGCGGATCAAAGACGGCCTTTCAAACACACCAAACAATCCGGCGTAAACAACCCACTGCTTAGTAGATTACACTACACAGGTGCGGCACTCCAAAGAGCCCATGTGCTGTGCTGCGCTGCCTGTTTAGGGGAAACGCCGCAAAAAAAGGGCTACATCTGGCAGCAAAACAAGACAGAAAGGAGAGAGCGCAAAGAGAGGAGGAAGAGAAAAAAAACGGGGGGGGGGGGCGCTGTCGAATGAGTGACGCTTGTACTCCCTTTCCTCTCCCTTCTATTCCACCCAACGCGCCACAATGTCTCTTTTTGCCTTCATTAATTTCTAATCAGGGACGAGACAGATTGAAGGATACACAGATTAAACAGTGCAGTCAGACAGTCACATGTGACAAATAGGGCAGATTAAAAGACTGAATACAGGTATTAATAACCATAATAATACAAGCACCCCCCCATCTCTCCCCATGTCCCCTCCAAAAAGAACAAGGAATAAACAGGGAAAGGAGGTGCGGCAGGAAATCTTCTGTAAAGACAACTAAGCGCCTCTATCTGTCTCTGTCCGGGATGGGGCTTAAAACAAATGAGGGTGACAGTGCTATACAAGTCTTTGGCGTGGAGGAAGACCGAGAGCGCATTACTGGTAAAGCACACACTCCAACTGAGAAGACGGATGAGGTCGTTGCAGAAGAATAGGGCCCAATGGCATCCTGCTGTAAAGACTCTGCTGCTGGAGCGGTGCTGAGTTGACATTAAGTCCTTGGTTGTAGTGTACAGGGCCTCGCTCTGAATGATACACATGTAATGAAATGTTTAACGGTGTCCCCTCTCTCAGAAATGTAAAAGTTGTGCTGAAGAATTTGTCTGATTATAAACACAAATAATGTCCTTGAGCTTTCAGTAAACAGATACACAATGTCCTTTCGGATTATGGCTGAACTATGCCTCTTGTAGCTTCCCCAAGAGGCTAAAACGTCTTGATTAGGGCCGCAATGTGTTCAGATCAAATCAAATTTTATTTGTCACATACACATGGTTAGCAGATGTTAATGCGAGTGTAGCAAAATGCTTGTGCTTCTAGTTCCGACAATGCAGTAATAACCAACAAGTAATCTAACTAACAATTCCAAAACTACTGTCTTATACACAAGTGCAAGGGGATAAAGAATATGTACATAAAGATATATGAATGAGTGATGGTACAGAGCAGCATAGGCAAGATACAGTAGATGGTATCGAGTACAGTATATACATATGAGATGAGTATGTAAACAAAGTGGCATAGTTAAAGTGGCTAGTGATACATGTATTACATAAAGATGCAGTAGATGATATAGAGTACAGTATATATGTATACATATGAGATGAATAATGTAGGGTATGTAAACATTATATTAGGTAGCATTGTTTAAAGTGGCTAGTGATATATTTTACATCATTTCCCATCAATTCCCATTATTAAAGTGGCTGGAGTTGAGTCAGTGTGTTGGCAGCAGCCACTCAATGTTAGTGGTTGCTGTTTAACAGTCTGATGGCCTTGAGATAGAAGCTGTTTTTCAGTCTCTCGGTCCCAGCTTTGATGCACCTCTACTGACCTCGCCTTCTGGGTGATAGCGGGGTGAACAGGCAGTAGCTCGGGTGGTTGTTGTCCTTGATGATCTTTATGGCCTTCCTGTAACATCGGGTGGTGTAGGTGTCCTGGAGGGCAGGTAGTTTGCCCCCGGTGATGCGGGGCCCACTACCCTCTGGAGAGCCTTACGGTTGTGGGCGGAGCAGTTGCCGTACCAGGCGGTGATACAGCCCACCAGGATGCTCTCGATTGTGCATCTGTAGAAGTTTGTGAGTGCTTTTCGTGACAAGCCGGATTTATTCAGCCTCCTGAGGTTGAAGAGGCGCTGCTGTGCCTTCTTCACGATGCTGTCTGTGTGGGTGGACCAATTCAGTTTGTCTCTGATGTGTATGCCGAGGAACTTAAAACTTACTACCCTCTCCACTACTGTTCCATTTATGTGGATAGGGGGGTGTTCCCTCTGCTGTTTCCTGAAGTCCACAATCATCTCCTTAGTTTTGTTGTCGTTGAGTGTGAGGTTATTTTCCTGACACCACACTCCGGGGGCCCTCACCTCCTCCCTGTAGGCCATCTCGTCGTTGTTGGTAATCGAGCCTACCACTGTTGTGTCGTCCGCAAACTTGATGTTTGAGTTGGAGGCGTGCGTGGCCACGCAGTCGTGGGTGAACAGGGAGTACAGGAGAGGGCTCAGAACGCACCCTTGTGGGGCCCCAGTGTTGAGGATCAGCGGGGTGGAGATGTTGTTGCCTACCCTCACCACCTGGGGGCGGCCCGTCAGGAAGTCCAGTACCCAGTTGCACAGGGTGGGGTCGAGACCCAGGGTCTCGAGCTTGATGACGAGCTTGGAGGGTACTATGGTGTTAAATGCCGAGCTGTTGTCGATGAACAGCATTCTCACATAGGTATTCCTCTTGTCCAGATGGGTTAGGGCAGTGTGCAGTGTGGTTGAGATTGCATCGTCTGTGGACCTATTTGGGCGGTAAGCAAATTGGAGTGGGTCTAGGGTGTCAGGTAGGGTGGAGGTGATATGGTCCTTGACTAGTCTCTCAAAGCACTTCATGATGACGGAAGTGAGTGCTACGGGGCGGTATTCGTTTAGCTCAGTTACCTTAGCTTTCTTGAGAACAGGAACAATGGTGGCCCTCTTGAAGCATGTGGGAACAGCAGACTGAGATAGGGATTAATTGAATATGTCCGTAAACACACCAGCCAGCTGGTCTGCGCATGCTCTGAGGGCACGGCTGGGGATGCCGTCTGGGCCTGCAGCCTTGCGAGGGTTAACACGTTTAAATGTTTTACTCACCTCGGCTGCAGTGAAGGAGAGTCCGCATGTTTTCGTTGCAGGCCGTGTCAGTGGCACTGTATTGTCCTCAAAGCGGGCAAAAAATAACTTTTGTCTGCCTGGGAGCAAGACATCCTGGTCCGTGACTGGGCTGGTTTTCTTTTTGTAGTCCGTGATTGACTGTAGACCCTGCCACATACCTCGTGTCTGAGCCGTTGAATTGAGATTCTACTTTGTCTCTATACTGACGCTTAGCTTGTTTGATAGCCTTGCGGAGGGAAATAGCTGCACTGTTTGTATTCCGTCATGTTTCCAGTCACCTTGCCCTGATTAAAAGCAGTGGTTTGCGCTTTCAGTTTCACGCGAATGCTGCCATCAATCCACGGTTTCTGGTTTGGGAATGTTTTAATCGTTGCTATGGGAACGACATCTTCAACACACGTTCTAATGAACTCGCACACCGAATCAGCGTATTCGTCAATGTTGTTGTCTGACGCAATACGAAACATATCCCAGTCCACGTGATGGAAGCAGTCTTGGAGTGTGGAATCAGATTGGTCGGACCAGCGTTGGACAGACCTCAGCGTGGGAGCTTCTTGTTTTAGTTTCTGTCTGTAGGCAGGGATCAACAAAATGGAGTCGTGGTCAGCTTTTCCGAAAGGAGGGCGGGGCAGGGCCTTATATGCGTCGCAGAAGTTAGAATAACAATGATCCAAGGTTTTGCCAGCCCTGGTTGCGCAATCGATATGCTGATACAATTTAGGGAGTCTTGTTTTCAGATTAGCCTTGTTAAAATCCCCAGCTACAATAAATGCAGCCTCAGGATGTATGGATTCCAGTTTGCAAAGAGTCAAATAAAGTTGAACCAAATCTAATCAAAAATCAAATCATATTTGTCACATTCTTTGTAAACAATCAGTGCAGACTAACAGTGAAATGCTTACTTACAGGTCCTTTTCCAACAATGCAGAGTTAAAGATAAAACATTTAAATAGCAAAATGAGGAATAAATACCCAGTGAATAACAAATAACAAGAACATGGCTAAATACAGGGAGTACCAGTACAGAGTCGATGTGCAGGGGTACGAAGTAATGGAGGTTAGCTATGTACATATGGTAGGGGTAAAGTGACGAGACAACAGGAGAGATAATAGACAGCAGCAGCGTGTGGTGAGTGTGAAAGTGTGTGTGGCGTCAGTATGCATGTGTGCGTATGCTGTGCATGTGTGTGGGTGTATGTGTAAGTATGTGTGGGTAGAGTCCAGTGTGTGTGGCGCCAGCATGCATGTGTGCGTATGCTGTGCATGTGTGTGGGTGTATGTGTAAGTATGTGTGGGTAGAGTCCAGTGTGTGTGCATAGTCAGTGCAAAAAAGGATCAATGCAATTATTCCAGGTAGCCGTTGAACAGACCTACTTAGCGGGGGGGTGTAGAAGCTGCTCAAGGTCCTGTCGGTTCCGGACTTGGTGCACTGGTACCGCTTGCCGTGCAGAGACAACAGTCTATGGCTGGGGTGGCTGGAATCTTTGACAATTTTTGGGCCCTTCCTCGGACACCGCCTGGTATAGATGTCCTGGGCGGCAGGTACCTCGGCCCCAGTGATTCACTAAGGCTGCTATAGTATCTTAACAAGAGGGTCTCCTTTCTTATCTTTCTTCTTCTTAAAAAAAATAAAATAAAACAATCCGCTCGCTCGCCTCACTTTTCAAACAATGAAACCAGTTAAGCATTCGATATAATATGCATGACCTAACAGAGACTCATAAACACACAAAGAGAGCGAAAGACAACCGCCCTGGCACATTTCAGTGGCTAAGAATGGGCCTTGTGGATTCAGGTTTCTTTCCATTCTACTGGCAGTGCTGCTAAGAGGAGCCGTGCGCCTGTCTCTATGAGAGGCTGGCCTGTCTCTATGAGAGGCTGGCCTGTCTCTCTATGAGAGGCTGGCCTGTCTCTCTATGAGAGGCGGGCGGAGTCAACGTTTCCGAGAGCGCACCTGCTATCTAACGCAGAGCACCACCATTGTGCACCTTTAGAGGATGTTAAATCAAGGTCGTCACTGGCGGTGCGTTTATCCTTGAGAGAGGTAGACAATGACAAAATGAGGATGAATTACCCCATATGGAAAGTCAAAAGCGTATCAATTTCCACGAAGGGTTCAAATGAAATGCTTCCACTTTAAACGTCTAGGTCAGCTAGGCTACATGTACCACAGCCACCAAAATGGATTAAGTGCCATCGCTTCTATGACTGCTAACACAACTACTCATCCTCCAACCACTACTGATGAAGGTCATAAGCACTGCACCAACAATGGTGTAGACAGCATCTCCCCCTGGATAGGTAAGTTGTACATTCATTTAATTGCCGGGCCTGTGTGCTGTAAAATCCGTCGCAGTATGATGAAGTGTCCCCAGAGCCGACAGACTGTAGAACACATTAAAGACTCTCAGCAGCCAGGTCCACAAACTCAAAGAAAAATATTTCCCTTAGCTGTGGGACCACAAATGGGATGTTCCCATTAAGAAATCTCTCACCCCACACGCGCACACACACACACACACACACACACACACACACACACACACACACACACACACACACACACACACACACACACACACAGACCATTAGCTATGTACACACAAGGCCTTCCCCAGACGGGAAAAGGGGATCACCCTTTACCCATCTCTCTCTCTCTCTCTCTCTCACCACGCACACTAAGTTTGTTAAAGTAACATGTCCATCTACAGTACCTGACTCTCTCACCTGACCACAGTCACTTTCAGAGAGTTAGGGTAATGTTCACGAATTGACAAATCTGTTACCTGGAAAAGGGAGCTCTCATATCGGCTAAATGTTGAATTCGGCTTTCGAAAACCAACAAAGCTACTATGGAGGAGGATGAGAGACGGCTTTTCTAATAAGCATCTCTTCCCCTGATGGCCTTCCGTCCTGCAATCAGTAATAAAATAAAGACCCCCCTCCAAATCCATTTCCATGTAGCCTGTACTTAAGCTCTATCAATACGCAAATAGGTCACGTTAAAATTGCTGTATTAGATACTATCACCTGCATCTGTAAATCTCTGATGAGGTTTTGACTCGACAGATCGTCAGCAGGCTTCCAACCCACACTGGTTCGTTACACTACAGACGGCACTGTGCCAACGCGTGGGCCGTCGTCAGAGTTTACGACAGCGAAATATCCAACGTGGATTCACATCTAGGTTACGGTGCGTTAAGGCACCATCATAAACAGCTGGCGTAGACAAGGCGTGAAAGAGAGCGTCAGAGTGAGAAGTGTAAAATAGAGATTGGATCAGAGTGAATTAACAGACCGTTTGAAACAGGGTCACAGAAAAGTATGATTCAAAATAACTCCACATGTATAATAGACATTTTTGTCAACATCAGCTACTATTTCTGAAAAGTCACGACCTCCACAAAATGGCACGAATTGAACACTGAGCTAAAGAAAATCCACATCAAATTCAGAATCACTAAAACTTCTCTCTACGCTCAACCACCAGACAGAAAAACCCTAGGTTATCCAAAACACAGGATCATTTCCTGCTGACGATCCGGACTTGTTGCTCGTTAGCATATAAAATATTCCCCTCCCGTTTGAACGGCTATTAACTATTTAAATGACCCTGGCGCTAAGGCCTTGCTCAGACTCGCTTGCTAAACATCCATATCCCCCAAAGGTCCATTTAACAAGTCTATTACTCTTCTCACATTATAAATCACACCACCACTAGAGAGCAGGACTTTATATATTAACTCACCCTCTTAACAAGAGATTAGCAGAAGTCATCATTGTAGAGGGTACAAATAGAGGTACTAGATAAGACCCGATGGTGTGCTGACTGAGTTTGCCTCAATCAGATACTGAGACAAATCAACTGAGCAGTATCCAGATCCATCCTTCCACCTTCCCTTTGGTTCTATGGCCTAGTGAGGGTGAGATGCATTGGGTCTCACCACATCATCACACCGTTGTCCACATCAGTCCACATCACGGCAGTGTAGGCCAGTATAGATAATTGTAGCCCAGGCCAAAGAAGCCCAGTCAAGGTAATTACCATAAGGTTAGAAGTCGACTTCCCAGCCAGTCCATCCCATCCCAAGACAACCCACCCCAGCCACCATTCCAGGGGCTCCTCCCACTCCTCCCTCCACAGGCACACACATAATTGGACACATCATCAATTTTACAGGGGCAGTTTTTAGAGCAGTTCCACTGTGAGATGTCTGGGGCCCCTTTTTCTTTCTCTCCTTTTCTATCTTTCCTCTGCTCTGGTCCCTCTCTCCCCTGAGCTGAAAGGGTACAAGCCCTGACAGCGGTAACACTCTGAGGCTCAGCACAGCTCTGTTTCATTAGCTGGTTGAAACCACTTTTTAAAGGTTACCACACAAACCTCTATCCGGACACAATCCACACAGACGAAGGAGTGAAAACGACCCGAGGGAGTTGTGAAGGTAGGTGGAGTCTGCCACTGTCTCACATGCAAGCACAGACTGACACACACAAGCACCCCCACCCCCACCCACACACAACATTACAAATTCTGCATCTGCATTCACTAAACTCGTTGGCTGGAATACCTGGGGAACAAGTTAGCTTTCTTTGTACACCGTCTGGAATATTTTCCTTACACTCATCGAAGTTGTTCACACCACTTTCTGTTTCAAATGCCGAGCCCACAGGCCATGTGTCCAGTCTTGGTCACATCGGCTGACTTGGCTCACAAAGTGAAGTAGGTAAGAACCAGGTCATTGGGGGTGATGCAGCATCTGGACAATCCCCAGTGTTGTGACAACTAACAATAAGAAGGAGCTATATTCACCTTCACCTCAGTACACTGCTTCCCCTGAGTATGACCCCTATTGTGTGTAGTCAGCATTTCCCTTAAACAGCAGTGGAGGGATAAGGTGTATTCTGAGCTGGCAGCCCATCTGAGGAGCCTTTTCTTGAACGAGTTTCCATAGACGTGAGCAGACAAGGGTGTACACACCGAGCAGGCTGACCAACCCTGCTGTGGGCCTTCGTCTGCACGTGGATGTTTGCTATGAGCAGCGGTATGGTAGGCAGCCAGTCAGGACATATTTCTGGGGGCCTTTCTTCACTCCGCGCCGGGCCGTGTTTTATTCATCGCCTGCGCCCTGACCCCGCAGATCTCCTGTTCTGACAAATTACTTCTGATTAAGACAGATCTCTATTAGTCAGCCACTCAACTTAGCCTATTCATCATCCTGCCCTTTCCCCTGCTCCCCCTCCCTCCCTCGCCCGCCCGTCAGACCGGAGCAAGACGCAAAGGAAATGTTCCGCCGCGGTTTTAAATGGCTGATTACGGACAATTGGCGGATGGAGAGATGTAAGGGAGTCTTATGGGTGATAAGACGCAGGTTTAATGGGTATAAATGACCAGGCTGACTAGGAGAACCAGCTGGTAATAGAACCATTTGTTTCAGGCAGAAAAGGGGCAGGGAGAAAAATGAAGGCTGTTTTTCTTCAATTGAACTCCCTCGCTGCCTCGAGTTCAAACACTCCTGTTCCCGAATGGACTTTTAACAGTGAGGTCCCTCTCACTCGCCATGAATGAGAATAGATGAGGCTCTAGAGCGGTGCCGGTTGTTTTACATTTATGAAATTACTCCGTCAAGCACACACAGATGCTGATGTGGACATGGCCACACACCAGAACATGTACACACAGTCAAATACTCAGGCACAAAGCAATGCACCAGCTTACAAATAAAAAACAATATTAAAATGTGAGGGAACTTTAACGTACATTACAAACCGGGTAGTTTGGGTCCTGGATGCTGATTGGCTGAAACAGAATTTCAGGTGTGTGTATATCAGACAATATACCATGTGTATAATATTTTACTATTCTATTTTATATTGGTAAGCAGTTTATAATAGCAATACGGCACCTCTGGGATTTATGGCATATGGCCAATATAGCACAGCTACGGGCTGTATCCAGACACTCCGTATCGTGCTGAAGAACAGGCCTTAGCCATGGTATATTGTTCATATACCATACCTCCTCGGGCCTTATTGCTTAAAGATCCACTATGCAGAAATGGCTAAAATTCGAACAGTTCGCCTAATTTCAGTTTATGTGACAAAACAAGCAAGTATAGTGTAGAGAATCATTGTACCATCTAAACTGCTGTGAAATATATTTTCCATAAACAAAAATATTATATTTTCAGCTGGTGTACAAAACCGAAAAAACTAAACTTAAGGGAAGCATAGATTTAGTACTTCTTAGACATTCTTTCAATGAGAATGACATATCTATATCACACATTTCTATGTGAATCTGGTTAGGTCGCCCAAAAAGTTACATATTGCAGCTTTAATTAAGTATCCCAATACACTACTTGTAATGTAAAAACTTAAAAACACGTTGTACTGAAGACAACTTGAGGTAAAACTTCTGAAATCATAAACTCCTAAGTTAAAACAGAGCAAATACATAAAGCAGCTCAATAGCTGTAAAGTCCTATTGTTTAAATCCCAAAACATACTGACTAAATTAACCTGAACCACAATAATGGGTAACAGGGGGAGGAGAAGGAGGAGGAGGGGGTTGCTGTCAGCAAATTGCCTGGAGTTAATCAACCCAGTCTTCCTGAACCATCCAAATGAAAACTAATGGACTTTGGGCCACGCTGTGATTGCCTCAACACACTTACAGAAGTAAGATGGGAACGACGCCTTACAGGGCCTTCAATTAAAAATGTTGAATTTCCACAGACGGCTGGTCAGGCCATACATCTACTGTATCCACGCAGCCACGAAGGTCAATTCTATGGATCAAATGGACTTGACTGATTAATTCCATTTCCACTGCTCCCGGAATGATTTGCATGCATTGATTAAGGTTGTGGTCAGAATGCGTAGAAAATGTATGAAGTGTGGAATTAAAAGCAACCTACAAATAAGATTAAATTGCGTAAATATTATTAACAGTGCTGGTACTCTTATCTTACAATGAACAAAAATATAAACAATATGTAAAGTGGTGGTCCCATATTTCATGAGATGAAATAAAAGACCACATACATTTTCCATATGCACAAAAAGCTTATTTCTCAAATGTTGTACACACATTTGTTTACATCCCTGTTTGTGAGCATTTCTCCTTTGCCAAGATAATCCATCCACCTGATTGAAGTGGCATATCAAAAAGCTGATTAAACAGCATGATCATTACACAGGTGCACTTTGTGCTGGGGACAATAAAAGGCCACTCTAAAATGTGCAGCTGTCACAACACAATACCACATATGTCTCAAGTTTTGAGGGAGTGTGCATTTGGCATGCTGACTGGAGGAATGTACACCAGAGCATTTGCCAGGGAATTGAATGTTTATTTCTCTACCATAAGCCACCTGCAACATAATTTTAGAAAATTTGGAAGTGTGTCCAAACGGCCTCACAACCGCAGACCACGTGTAACCCCGCCAGCCCAGGACCTCCACCTGCGGGATTATCTGAGACCAGCCACCTGGACAGCTGATGAAACTGTGGGTTTGCATAACCGAAGAATGTCTGCACAAACTGTCAGAAACTGTCTTAGGGAAGCTTGTTGTCCTCACCAGGGTCTTGACCAGACTGCAGTTCGGCGTCGTAACTGACTTCAGTAGGCAAATGCTCACCTTCGATGGCCACTCGCACGCTGGTGAAGTGTGCTTTTCACAGATGAATCCCGGTTTCAAGTGAACCGAGTAGATGGCAGACAGCGTGTATGGCATGGTATGGGCGAATGGTTTGCTGATGTCAACGTTGTGAACAGATCGCCCCATGGTGGTGGTGGAGTTATGGTATGAGCAGGCATAAGCAAAGGACAATGAACACAATTGCATTTTATTGATGGCAATTTGAATGCACAGAGAGATACCGTGACGAGATCCTGAGGCCTATTGTTGTACCATTCATCCGCTGCCATCACCTCATGTTTCAGCATGATATCGCAAAGCCCCATGTCGCAAGGATCTATACACAATTCCTGGAAGCTGAAAATGTCCCAGTTCTTCCATGGCCTGCATACTCACCAGACATGTCACCCATTGAGCATGTTTGGGATGCTCTGGATTGACTTGTAGCAACTTCGCACAGCAATTGAAGAGGCGTGGGACAACATTCCACAGGCCACAATCAACAGCTTGATCAACTCTATGCAAAGGATGTATCGCGCTGCAAGAGGCAAATGGTGGTCACATCAGATACTGACTGGTTTTCCGATCCACGTCACAACTTTAATTTTTTTAACGTTTTTATCTGACTGGGAATACAGATGCATATCTGTATTCCCAGTCATGTGAAATCCTAATGAATTTAATTAAATTGACAAAATATAAAATGTCAAATCTTTGAAACTGCTGCATGTTGTGTTTCTATTTTTACTCAGTGTATATACACACACAAGCAGCATCACAGACAACATAACAAACAACCGCATCAGACTCCTTTCAGCCCATTGTTGGTAGTGAAGGAAATAACTAAGCAAGGTGCCTTTACAATAAGCTTTACAGCTAATTACTTTCAGTATGTGGTTATCATTTGTGTAGTGGACAATATAAATGACTATCACAGTACAAACTACTGACATAACACAATAACCATCTCACAGCTGACAAATAGTCTCAATGTAGAAAGGAAATAAGTGGAAACTGTATGGAAAGACGACGAAAGAAAAAACCTACGAGGAAGACTGGAGAAGACGAATACATATGAAACAAGGATAAATACTCCTAAACTTGGATGCAGCAGAGGGAGGTATACCCGCAATTAAAAAACCCAAACATCTCAATTCCTCCTAATCAAACGCAGCATCCCTTCTACCCTCCTCGGGCGGAACACACAGCGGAGGAAAGAAGTTTGTCAGTTTTGCGAAACGGACTTGAAGAAAATACATGAGGGGAAGAAGAAACTTGACGTTACGCCGTTGCCATGTCCACAGTTTAGGAACGTTAATAATCGCTTTACTCTTGATTAAAGGCTTTTATGTCTCAAATCAGAAAGTTGACAGACAGATCAAAGCGTGCAACACTATTTTTCTTTGCCTTTTAATTATCTATAAAACACCACACCTCGGGCTGCTCTTCCCTGCCTATCTCCTCAAACTCTCGGCGAAAGACGGCGAAGGAAGATCTAACACTTCTTAACAGTTCATTATCCAATAAAAAGGGGGGAAACAACGAACACACTCCACACACACACACCAGGCACAACCATTTCGAAGAGCTTTAAAGCAATCTTCACAATTAGCGAAGACCTGGGGAGGCCTGTGTTCCTCCCTTTATTGGCGCGTCCCAATTTGAAACGCCTTAATTGTGTTTGTCAAAACGGACGCGCCGTCACCCTCATTTGCATGTTTTGACAGGGCCTGTCGTGATTCAAGCACCACCCCCCCATCGGAGCTCAGGGAGTATTTAGCAAATTTCAACACCTACTGATTATTCTGTTAATAACTCATTAATTTGTGCTTTGTTACAGATCCTTTCCCCCTCCCCAATCGTCGGAGAGTTAGAGTAAAAGTGAGGCAAACGATACGTTTAGTTGTGCAACAACTCGTCGGCTATCTGGCCATGCTGATTGAATGTTTATATATATATATTTTGTAACCTTCATTTAACTGGGCAAGTCAGGTAAGAACAATTTCTTATTTACACTGGCCAAACCCGGACGATGCTGGGCCAATTGTGCGCCGCCCTATGGGAACCGGTTGTGATACAGCCTGGATTCGAACCAGGGTGTCTGTAGTGACGCCTCTAGCACTGAGATGCAGTGCCTTAGATCGCTGCGCCACTCGGGAGCCCAATGATGATGATGCTGTTAACCGTTTCTTGTTGTGATCAACATGATTCAACTCTGTATCGCTGGCTGTTTCTGATTGACTGTTCTTAAAGGGATTTACATAACACCAGAAGCTCTTTGGTTTTTTACACCCTAAGGCAAGAGCCAGGACTCACACTTTCAAGGTTTTGAACTGACCTCAATGTTCCTCATCCCATTCATACAGGCAATGCCAAGAAGCACCCAGACTCGTAATCCAGTTCTAATCAAATGAAAGGCAAATCGACAAAGAACATTCCATTCTCCCCTCATCAACAAACTCGCTAAATAAACATAGCACCACGTCAACGATATGTAAAACAAGTGTGCTCGGAAAAACAAACAAACAATCTACAGGGACGTAGGACTGTCGGCGGTAATTTAACGAAGGAGGAAAAGGAGGGCGTGAAAGCAAGACATCAAACATTAGCCTGAATGGAAAGCACAAGACGATAAGCGTCAGAGCGCTGACAGAAGCTGACAGTTATTAACACTTAAGGATTCTTTTCTCAAACTTTGAATTCATTAATACTCATAAGAGGAGTGGAGTGTGTTCCCAGAACACAGAGAGGGCTTTGGTTGGACATAGTTCATAGTCAGCTGGAAAATGACACAGTGAGAACCGCAAAGGCCAACAATGTCTTTGTTCAAAAGCAAAGACCTTCCTCTATTGTGTGCTCACCAACGTTGCTTTGAAAACCTACTAATACAAATGGATTATGATTTGACAAAAAATAAAAAGGAAAATGGTGCCCAAAGAAAACACTGAAGTTTAGAGTTAAACAATTTGTCGTGGTGACGTAATGGCAAAGAAACACACAAAAAAACAAAAACATGACAGAGGCACGAAACCCATTTCACCCAACAGAATGATGCATTTCTAAATGCTTACACATGTATTTAATGGTAAAGTTTGTACATCCGTTATCCTGTGCCTGGTCACCTTACCCCTTTACATGTCTACCTCTATCACTCCAGTATCCCTGCACATTGTAAACACGACCCTGTATATACTACGCTTTCTCGTGTTTTTGTTCTACCTTGTTATTCTTAGTACTGCATTGTTATTGATTACTGCATTGTTGGGTTTAAAGGCATTTCACTGTACTTGTCCACGTGAAATTAAAACTTGGAACTTTATCAATGACCACTAGCTAAATGACAAAAAGGTTTGCCCCCATGTCAGTGGCTATTACAAATTCCTTTAGTCTACGCTTGTTTATCACTGTACCTAAGCTCACATAGTTCATGAAGTGATCGACGGTGACCTTTCTGTGGCCTTCGTTGGCCATGAGGTTGCACAACAGTTTAAGGTGACTGTGGCTTTTTCTTCCACCAAGCAACTGCAACGCTTATGACTTCAGAACACTAGATCTTTGTGGCCGCTAACAACAGCAAGTTTGTCTCTCGCTTTGGGGTTAACACACTTCCCTACTCTTGTGAGAGCCCAATAATACAGCTATTATCAGAAGGATATGAGGCATAGAGGGGGCTCACAAGAGAGAGATGCATCATGTGCCTCATTTAACAATGAGCACAGCCACGGATATGAAGGACAATTATTGTCATTGGCCATTTTTGTTATTTTTCTCCTGAATAAAATGGCACACAAGTTTATAAGTAAAAGCGCATTGTCAACGTAATCCAGAGCAAAACAATTGAAAAGTTACAATGTGTTGTACATTATGAACTGGTTGGTTCGAGCCCTGAATACTGATTGGCTGACAGCCGGGGTATATCAGATCGTATACCATGGATATGACAAAACATTTATTTATACTGCTCCAATTACTTTGGTAACCAGTTTATAATAGCAATAAGGCACGTCAGGAGGTATATTTGTGGTATATGTTCAATATACCATGGCTAAGGGCTGTGTCCAGGCACTCCGCTTTGCATCGTACGTAAGAACAGCCCTTAGCCATGGTATAATGGCCATATACCACACCCCATCGTGCCTTATTGCTTAAATATACCACGGTGTGAATGACAACTGTATGCATTATATTCAGTATATTTGCGCTGTAACTACTTCACTGAGTGGATAAGATCGCGGAGCGAATAAAATACAAAAAAAGTAAAACGTGTAACAATGAAAGTAATAATAGATACACAATGAGTAACAATAACTTGGCTATACACAGTACAAGGGGTCAGATGAAGCAGATTCTAAACTACAGGACTGTTTTGCTAGCACAGACTGGAATAAATGCCGGTATTCTTCAGATGACATTGAGGAATACCCCACATCGGTCACTGGCTTCATCAATAAGTGCATTGATGACGTTGTCCCCACAGTGACTGTACGTACATACCCTAACCAGAAGCCATGGATTACAGGCAACATGGATTACGCACTGCGCTAAAGGGTAGAGCTGCCGCTTTCAAGGAGCAGGACTCTAACCTGGAAGTGTATAAGAAATCCCGCTATGCCCTCCGAAGAACAATCAAACAGGAAAAACTTCAATACAGGACTAAGATTGAAACGTACTACACCGGCTCAGACACTCGTCAGATGTGGCAGGGCTTGCAAACTATTACAGACTACAAAGGGGAAGCACAGCCGTGAGCTGCCCAGTGACACGGGCCTACCAGACGAGCTAAACTACTTACATGCTCGCTTCAAGGCAAGTAACCCTGAAACATGCATGAGAGCATCAGCTGTTACAGATGACTGTGTGATCACGCTCTCCATAGCCGATGTAAGACCTTTAAACATGTCAACATTCACAAGACCGCATGGCCAAACGGATTACCAAGACGTGTACTCCGAGCATGCGCTGACCAACTGGCAAGTGTCTTCACTGACATTTTCAACCTCTCCCTGTGTGAGTCTGTAATACCAACATGTTTCAAGCAGACCAAAATAGTCCCTGTGCCCAAGAACACTAAGGTAACCTCCCTAAATGACTACCGACCCGTAGCACTCACGTATGTAGTCATGATGTGCTTTGAAAGGCTGGTCATGGCTCACATTACCACCATTATCCCAGAAACCGTAGACCCAATTTACATACCGCCTCAACAGGTCCACAGATGATGCAATCAACACTGCCCTTTCCCACCTGGACAAAAGGAACACCTATGTGGAAATGCTATTCATTGACTACAGCTCAGCTTTGCCCTCAAAGCACATCACTAAGCTAATGACCCTGGGACTAAACACCTCCCTCCGCAACTGGATCCTGAACTTCCTTACGGGCCACCCCCAGGTGGTAAGGGTAGGTAACAACACATCCGTCACACTGATCCTCAACACAGGTGCCCCTCAGGGGTGCGTGCTTAGTCGCCTCCTGTACACCCTGTTCAAGCGTGACTGCATGGCCAGGCACGACTCCAACACCATCATCAAGTTTACCGATGACAGTGGTAGGCCTGACCACCGACAACAATGAGACAGCCTATAGGGAGGCGGTCAGAGATCTGGCCGTGTGGTGCCAGGACAACAACCTCTCCCTCAATGTGATCAAGACAGAGGAGATGATTGTGGACTACAGGAAAAGGAGAACCGAGTACACCCCCATTCTCATCAACAGGACTGGAGTGGAGCAGATTGAGAGCTTAAATTTCCTTGGTGTCCACATCACCAACAAACGATCATGGTCTAAACACACTAAGACATTCGTGAAGAGGGCATGACAAAGCCTATTCCCCCTCAGGAGACTGATAAGATTTGGCATGGGTCCTCAGATCCTCAAAAGGTTCTACCATCGAGAGCGTCCTGAAATTTCTCGGCCTCCGACCGCAAGGCACTATAGAGGGTAGTTTGTACGGTCCAGTACATCACGGGGGCCAAGCTTCCTGCCATCCAGGACCTCTATACGAGGCAGTGTGAGAGGAAGCCCCTAAAAATTGTCAAAGACTCCAGCCACCCTTGTCATACACTGTTCTCTCTGCTACCACACGGCAAGTGTTACCGGAGCGTCAAGTCCAGGTCCAAAAGGCTTCTTAACAGCTTCTACCCTCAAGCCGTAAGGCTGCTGAACAGCTAATCATAAGGCTACCCAGTCACCTCTTTTACGCTGCTGCTGCTCTCATTTTATTATCAATGCATATGCACTTTAACTCTACCTACATGTACATATTACCTCAACTTTCCTGTGCCCCCGTACATTGACTCTGTACCGGTACCCCCTGTATATAGCCTCCACTTTGACTCTGTGCCGGTACCCCCTGTATATAGCCTCCACATTGACTTAGTACCGGTACCCCCTGTATATAGCCTCCACATTGACTTAGTACCGGTACCCCCTGTATATAGCCTCCACATTGACTTAGTACCGGTACCCCCTGTATATAGCCTCCACATTGACTCTGTACCGGTACCCCCTGTATGTAGCCTCGCTATTGTTATTTTACAGCTGACGTTTCATTATTTATACTTTTATTTTCAATTTTTTATGAAACTATTTTTTTACTTAACACTTATTTGTTTTAAACTGCATTGTTGGTGAAGGGCTTGTAGTAAGTAAGCATTTCACTGTAAGGTCTACTACACTACACCTGCTGTATTCGGCGAATGTGACAAATCAAATTTGATTTGAGTACCGAGTCGATGTGCAGAGGTACGAGGTAATTGAGTTAGATATGTACAGGAATAAAGTAACAGATAGTGAACAGCAGTTGGGCAACTGGTGGGCAAACTAGAACAAACTAACAATTTCTGATACTTAAATAATGTGTCATAGAATTTTGTGGCAGCCCGCAAGCTGTGCTGAAGTACGATGCAAATTTTAGGAAGAACCATAGTATGTGATGAGTCAAAAGAGTTAGCGCAAAAAGGGTCAATGCAGATAGTCCAGGTAGCTATTTGGCGAACTAACAAAACGTAGACTACACACCCCCATTCTGAATTGCTATACACAAAGCACTAATGAGAAAAAGGATAATATATGTCTGAAATGTTCCAGACAGAACACTCGGATAGGCCTGAAACCACTATCAAAAAGGGGAAGCAATGCATCTCATT
This sequence comes from Oncorhynchus masou masou, assembly GCF_036934945.1. Lineage (NCBI taxonomy): Eukaryota > Metazoa > Chordata > Actinopteri > Salmoniformes > Salmonidae > Oncorhynchus > Oncorhynchus masou. The sequence goes on along the minus strand of NC_088242.1, from coordinate 37,179,892 downwards.
CAAAATAGCAAATTTTCTATATTCAGTTGAAGTCGGAAGTTTACATACACTTAGGTTGGAGTCATTAAATCTAATTTTTCAACAACTCCACAAATTTCTTGTTAACAAACTATAGTTTTGGCAAGTCGGTTGGGACATCTACTTCGTGCATGACACAATATATTTTTCCAAACATTGTTTACAGACAGATTATTTCACATATAACTCCCTGTATCACAATTCCAGTGTGTCAGAAGTTTACATACACTAAGATGACTGTGCCTTTAAACAGCTTGGAAAATTCCAGAAAATGATATCATAGCTTTAGAAGCTTCTGATAGGCTAATTGACATTGTTTGAGTCAGTTGGAGGTGTACCTGTGGATGTATTTCATTGCCTACCTTCAAACTCAGTGCGTTTTTGTTTGACATCATGAGAAAATCTAAATAAATCAGCCAAGACATCAGAAAAAGCATTGTAGACCTCCACAAGTCTGGTTCATCCTTGGGAGCAATTTCCAAACTCCTGAAGGTACCACAATCATCTGTACGCAAGTATAAACACCATGGGCCCAGGTAGCCGTCATACGGGTCAGGAAGGAGACGTGTTCTATCTCCTAGAGATGAACATTCTTTGGTGCGAAAAGTGCAAATCAATCCCAGAACAACAGCAAAGGACCTTGTGAAGATGCTGAAGGAAACAGGTACAAAAGTATCTATATCCACAGTAAAACGAGTTCTATATCGACATTAACTGAAAGGCCGCTCAGCAAGGAAGAAGCCACTGCTCCAAAACCACCATAAAAAAGCCAAACTACGGTTTGCAACTGCACATGGGGTTAAAGACTGTACTTTTGTACTTGTACTTGACTGTACTTTTCATCTGGTATGATGAAACAAAAATAGAACTGTTTGGCCATAATGATCATCGTTATGTTTAGAGGAAAAAGGGGGGGGGGGCTTGCAAGCCAAAGAATACCATCCCAACCATGAAGCACGGGGGTGGCAGCATCATGCTGTGGGAGGTGCTTTGCTGCAGGAGGGACTGGTGCACTTCACAAAATAGATGGCATCATGAGGAATTAAAATTATGTGGATATATTGAAGCAACATCAGTCAGGAAGTAAAAGCTTGGTCGTAAATGGGTCTTCCAAATGGACAATGACTCTAAACATACTTCCAAAGTTGTGGTAAAATGGCTTAAGGACAACAAAGTCAAGGTATTGGAGTGGCCATCACAAAGCCCTGACCTGAAAAAGTGTGTGCGAGCAAGGAGGCCTAAAAACCTGACTCAGTTACACCAGCTCAGTCAGGAGGAATGGGCCAAAAATCACCCCAATGTTTTGTGGGAAACTTGTGGAAGGCTACCCAAAACATTTGACCCAAGTTAAACAATTTCAAGGCAATGCTACCAAATACTAATTGAGTGTATGTAAACTTCTGACCCACTGGGAATGTGATGAAAGAAATAGAAGCTGAAATAAATCACTCTCTACTATTATTCTGACATTTCACATTCTTAAAATAAAGTGGTGATCCTAACTGACCTAAGACTTTCTTTTTACTAGGATTAAATGTCAGGAGTGGTGAGAAACAGTTTAAATGGACTTGGCTAAGGTGTATGTAAACGTCCGACTGTATCACTAGCAGAAACAAGTCGTCTCGTGTTCTAGTTAATTAACTAAAACAGTTCTCACTGACAAAAAAACTTCCCTGCCATCTTCCCCAGTAATTAAGCATATCAAACTTTTTACGACAAACCAGAACTAATTGAATCTTAACTTCTGAGGGCCTCGTGCCATCAAATCCATTATTCATAAAGGACATGATATTATAACTAAATTGTCAACTCGGTTTTATTCTTTATTATCCCGTCTGTCGTTCCTCTATCGTCTTAGGCTCCTTTCTTTTTTCTGAAAGTCCCAGTTTTTAATCTAGAACTGAGCGGTTCACATTGTCATGGTCGCCGCCGAACAAAATCATTTGCTTTTTGAAGTTGGTCGGTGGTATGCGGGCGGGGAAGGGGCGGTAGCGATTGGCGCGGCTCCCCGTGGGTTTGTGCAGTGCGCCGGCGGGGCCAGCTCCACAAAAGGAGAAGAGGCTCGGCGTCGGTAATAACACAACCCCAATACCTTTCTGTCCCCTCATGAATAAAACATGGCATCTGCTCGAGCCCACCTTGTCTCAATGTTGTTTAGATGCGGCGGGCGCTGCATGCGGAGGTGGCGGGCGCCGGGACGAGTTCCATTTTACACACAGCGGCCCGTCAGCCGGCGTAGCGCTGTCGTTTCTTCTCCTGGGGGCGGGGGGGGGGGGAATGATGGAATGTGACCACGGAATGACTGACAGACACAGCAGTGGTTGACTGGGCTATGGCGCCCTGACGGCAAAGACCCTCTTCCTATTCCACACACAGGTAACTAACAGAGAGAAGCTCAACATGTAGATGACACTTGAACATAGCAATAATATGGGTTTTTGGATTGGAGCAGTATGTGGTACCACCAGGCAATCTATCAAGAAATCAATCAAGCAATTGGCTCATATCTCTCTGTCAAGTCAACAGATACATCAAAATGTTACATGACAGAGTATCCAAGTACAAATTACACCTAATGCATGAGTACACAAATTAAAGTAATAAGTAATTATTCATTTTTGTGAACAATAATAGATTGTCACAAGCTTCTTGGGAAATTCCAAACTGTCTAGAAACATGAAATGGACTTTCATCAATGCCCCCACCCCCCCCCCGGGTCTAAGTGAGAACACACACGCAGTCACGCACACACACAGGGAGTCGCACACACACAAAGAGAAGGTTCTCAATGCTCTTCACTTGTCACTTACATGTTGCATCCAGTGGCTTCACACTTGATTTCAAATGCTGTTTCCTTGCTAATGATTCTAAAGTGCTGCACAGACTGAGAATGACAAGAATGTCACCTGCTTCCTGTCGGCTAAATAAAAAAATGGACAAAGTGAAACTAAAGGCTGGAACACTATTATTAATAATCATATCCAACAGATAACACTGTGTGTGTGTGTCTCATTCAAGTACACCCATATGCAAGACATTTTAGTGACTGTGTTTTTTTTGTGGTCCCTAAGAATGATGATTCGTTCATTCCCAGGTCATTCCCAGTGCTATGGGTACAGTAGACTTGTTATCACTGTGAAAGTTTGAAAAGCTTTAAGAGTGTCCTTGACACCTCTACAAAATGCATGTGTCAAATCACCCGTGCGCCACCATGTGACAAAGTGAAAAGAAAATAGAGATTCCCTTAGCAGTAGTGGAGGTGGGGGGGTTAAACACAGGTAGTATTCCATATCTCCCCAGCTAGCCAGCCATGATAGAGAAATACATTACGGTTATACTGTAGCGTTAACATTAGCGCTGGTGGTAGCGTGTTGTCATCTGATTGTAATTGAGGCTGACGAGTGACATCCTCCTGTACGGAGCCCGGCACTGACCCAGGGCACGGGCACGCTGACAGGGGGTACGAGGAGGGTGGTAAGGGTTCCCCGCTTTGGCATGGTCATGGCATAGCACCCCCGGGGCCACCCAACCTTCCCCAAGCCCCCACCTCACCCCCGTCAGCAGGTGTCAGCGAGGCTAACGAGGGGGCAGGCGAGGCTGCTTAAGAATTCCGCCACCTCCGTTGGCGAGGCGAGCTCTTTTTTCTTCCTCCATGTACTTTGTGCGTTCCGAGACCTTTGGTGCGGTAGCTACGTGTCTGCGGTCCTGAGGAGACACTGCTCATCAACAGTGGAGCCTGAGAGGTGCAATAATGGCTGTGGATGACGGCCCTCGTCGTCAAATGAGCTTAGTTCTTACGGAAAACGATAAAGGACAAGGAGACAGGATTCGACAAGTTAGGGATATACCACTTGCATTTGTATTGGCCAACTTTCTGTTGATTACATAACAGGTGATGGCTGTCATCTTAACTACTAGCCGTGTAATTTTCCTGTCATATAAAATGAGACTATGACAGATCTAACAAAAGAGAGAGGTGGAGAAAGAGAGGGAAGAGATACAGTGCCTTCAGAAAGTATTCACATCCCTTGACTTTTCTCCACATTTTGTTGTGTTACAACCTGAAAAACATTTTTGGGGGAAATAAGAAATGAAGTACTCAACCCCTTTGTTACGGCAGGCCTAAATACGTCCAGGAGTAAAAATGTGCTTAACAAGTCACATAAATAAGTTGCATGGACTCACACTGTGTGCAATAATCGTGTTTAACATGATTCTTTTTTCTAACTACCTCATCTCTGTACCCCACACATACTGTCTTCAGAAAGTATTCCCACCCTTGACTTTTTCCACATTTGGTTGTGTTACAAAGTGGGATTCAAATAGATTGAATTGTCTTTTTTTTTTTGTCAACGATCTACACACAATTATTTGTGAAAAATATTTTAAAAAATATAACAATATATCTTGATTAGATAAGTATTCAACCCCCTGAGACAGTACATGTTAAAACAACATTTGGCAGCAATTACAGCTGTGAGTCTTTCTGGGTAAGTCTCTAAGAGCTTTGCCCACCTGGAGTTGATCAAGTTAATTGTTGATTGTTGCTAGACAGCCATTTTCAAGTCATGGCATAGCTTTTCAAGACGATTAAAGTCAAAACTGTAACTAGGCCACTTAGGAACATTCAATGTCTTCTTGGTAAGCAACTCCAGTTTATATTTGGCCTTGTAATTTAGGTTATTGTCCTGCTGAAAGGTGAACTTGTGATTTCTTTTGGCAGTTTCACTTTAGTGCCTTATTGCAAACAGGATGCATTTCTGCCAAAGGTGATTCTAACATGCATTGACTCAGGAGTGTGAATACTTATGTAAATGAGATATTTCTGTATTTAATTTTCAATAGCTAGAATATTTATATATTTTTTAAATCAGATGAACTTTGTCATTATGGGGAATTGTGTGTAGATGGGCAATAAAAAAATTATCTATTTTGAATTCAGGCTGTAACACAACAAAATGTGGAATAAATCAAGGGGTATGAATACTTTCTGAAGGCACCGTATGCTGAGATGGACAAAGAGCAATGGAATGAAGGGAAGAGCGGCTGGGTAAAAGTCTCTCCACCAGCACCTGATACTGGAAATGAAACTTTAGTTTCACAACAGGTAGAAGTGGGAGACAACAGGGTTTCCAGTACCCAGTCCAAGATGTAAAACTCCAAGAACTGGATGTTATTATCAGAGTTTCCTTTAGGCAAAGTTAACTCATTCTCCCAAAAGGATTAAGGATGTCTTGAACTTAAGTGAAGACTGGCTCATCTTATCGGTTGCTTTCCTTCCACCCTGGACAACACACTCGGCTGTACTATATTGCAGTAGCATTTATTCTCATTTCAGACCTCAGAAGAAAAATGAAAAGCACCAAGGACACATGGATACACGGACTCATTTTTTCTTCTTCCTCACCCAACTTCCAGGGCTTAAATTAGCTGGGATTTTTAAGATCAGGGACTGTTTTTTAGGGTATAAAAAAAATTGATTAAATGAAGTGGAAGTGTTGGCTAATGAGCTCCCTGGGCTACGGAGCAGCAGGGAGACGGGGGCTTTGAGGAAGACTGGCTGTGGCCATGCCTGCAGTGTGCCAGCTTAGTTGGCGTGAATGGTACCTGGGTGGAAGCCTAGGCAGTGGGCATCGTGGTCCACGCCAAGAAGGGCATCGCCACGTGCTTACTGTCTACCTGTAAACCTGCACCAAAACTTTTTTACCCCACAAACTTTTTATCTGTCAGTCTCAAGCAAGCGAAGGTATTTTTCCTTCAGGGAAAAAGGGATACTTCCTGATTACTCCCAAAAAGTGTAATTCACCACAATGTAAGAGAATTACCAACACTTTTTTGAGCAATCAGTTTACATCACATAGTGTATCCGTGGACACGGCAGCTTCCACAAAGTCAAAGTGGTGTGGATGTTTGTTTTTCTGACGCTTACGTTTTCTCTCCTCTCAAATGTCGCCCGAGGGATTTATGTTTGTAAGGGATTCAGACTCCTCCCTTTTGTTATCTGCGCCGTGACAAATGACCGCAGGAGAAGCCACATGAAACAAAATGTAGCCGAATCTCTGTTCTTTTACCGCGAAGACCCAGTCATAAGACCTGAACTGATGTTATGTTCATGGTCTGGCAAGAGCCACGAGATCCTTTCAATGCAGACTTTTGCTGCCTGTAATAATTCAAAACAGGTCCATGTCAACCTGTCCACAGTCCCCGAGGGAGTCTGTGTCGTGGTGTAAGGACATTAGATCTGCTGCGGTTTCACCGGTCTGAGGAGGAATATCATCATCACGCTCTCCTGGCCTTGTTGGCTGGGTGTCTTTAATAAATCAGGGCATGCACCGTACACGTTGGTATAAATGTAGATCATGTCCCCCTGTTCTGTCTGAACGCGACAACAACAACAAAAAAGGCTAAATTGAGTAACTTATTTTAGTGTGAACAGTGTTTTTTGTATTGTTTTGAGTAAAACAGTCCTTGATTGCCTTGAGTCTTTCTACTGAGCAAAACATTAATATTGCTGCTTAATTTACTTGTTAGTGGCTCTTCTGGTGATCCCACTGATCTCCCTACCCTCCTGGCAAGGGACTCAGCTACAGTGCGTACATACACAACACTGATCAAAGATTGAGATTAGATCTTAGTCACAGGAGCTATCAACCATCACAACTCCTCCATCACAACTCCTCCTGCGGTTATGACTACTACTTTAATCACATTACTGTGTCTGGATAAGCCCCTGCGTACAGGCAGTCTCAATGACCAACCCCCCCCCCCCACCACCACACTCCATATCTTTCCCGTTCCTGTCGACAACGCGCCTCCCCCACCTCTTTCTGTTCATGCCCCTCACCAGACAGACAGACAGCTGTGACAAGGCTGAGCGCCGATGACAATGCGGAGAGCAAAAGCGGGCCTTTTCCCTGAGGGAATGTCAACAACTGTCCACAGGTTGGGAGGAGAGGGGGACTGATACTGGAAGGGAGGGGAAGGTGGCCTTACAGTGGCCTTGGACATGAGCCAAAAAGACAGATAGGGCATTGGCACCATCTTCAGCTACTTTTCCTGTCAGCGATTAGCACCTGTCAGGGCCTCTCCACCTCTACTCCACGGTGGAGGAGCGCAGTCATTACAAATATCCCGGATTAAAATACCAAGCTACTGAGACCCAGGTCCAGCCACACGGGACACGGGTCTACTACTCTGACCAGAGAGGCTCGGGTGCCAGGAAGTGAGGATCAGGGCACAGGCCCATGCCAACAGACCGAGGGAGAGTGGGAATGAGAGTTAGAGAATGTTCACAACCTTTCTTTTTTTCTCTCCGTTAGTCGACAATTAGTTCCCGAAAAAGCAACTCATTGTTGCTAAGATTTTCCTCAATCCAAAAGCTGTTTCGCTGACAGAAAATGTGAGCCTATTGGTCTAATTAGGCTCGCAATGAAGATTAAAGAACATTAAGTCAATTACACTTTGAATTTCGCTAATAGAAGTGCAGGGTAGCCTAGTGGTTAGAGCATTGGACTAGTAATCGAAAGGTTGCAAGTTCAAATCCCCGAGCTGACAAGGTACAAATCTGTCGTTCTGCCCCTGAACAGGCAGTTAACCCACTGTTCCTAGGCCGTCATTGAAAATAAGAATTTGTTCTTAACTGACTTGCCTAGTAAAATAAAGGTACAATTTAAAATATTGTTCCCCCATAAAGGATCCGTGCACTAACTAACAGGTCTATACGGAGAAGCCATACGCAAAGGGAAAATTATGCAAACGTGTGGGATCAATCTGGTGCCAGAGTGAATCTTATATCCTGACAATGAAAAATGACCGGGCTCCCCAAGATGCTGCGTGTGTGTGTGACAGTCTGCAGCACCACACTGACAGCCAGGTACAGCCCCGGAGAATGGTGTCATTAGTATCTCTCTTGCACACACACACACACACACATTTTACTATCCTTGTGGGGACCAAACAATTGATTTCAATTCAAAATCCAATTTTCCTTAAACCCTAACCCTCAACCCTAACCCCAATTCTAACCCTTAACTTAACCCTAACCCCTCACCCCTCAGCCAATATAGCACTTTTCCTTGTGGCGACTGGCGAAATGTCCCCACTTGTCCAAATTTTCCTTGTTTTACAATACTTGCGAGAACTTCTGGTAGTAAAACCAAACACACACACCCTAGGCTATGAGTGACTGTGTGCAGGTGTGAGCATGCGTATGTGAAAGAGTATTTGTGAGTTAGAGTCTGAAGTGTGAGCTCGTCTTCTCATAAATGCAATTTGACCTTTCCAGATAGATAAAAAGGCAACCGTTTTCAGCTAATTACGATAGCTCCCGTCTTGGGCCAATCAGCATCATTTTGTAAATGCCGGATCTCTATGGCAAGACGCACCATTCACCCTAGTTTCATCAACACCGGGCCAGTGCTGTCTGCAATATCGCGTGTGACTAACGCACGAACAGGCAGACGGACGGACAGAGACAGATCCATAGTCCCCTCCCCAAATTTCATTGTGGGGGACAATCAAAGTGAGCCAGTGTTGGGGAAATGACAGAACGTCTGCTCTAAACAGAGCATGAAGCTGTTGGCCGTATAGACATGTCACCGTATAAATACCTTACACACACACAAAAACACACACCTACCATGGCCAACACAATAAATATAACAGGCTACTAAGGCATGACAATGAATAAAAACAGAACTGTATAGAGCATGGCTTAGTTACAGACCAACTAAATATAACCTGGTGGAGTATCGCAGGGAAACAAAATAGGATGACAGCGGACCCAAACAATATTAGGTTTACAGATAATCCCAAAATTAACTGACAGAACGTTACGGCTACAAATCACTGCCACAGTCAGGCTATACAGTGTGGTAACAGGCAATACAGGGGAGACGAGATGTTCTCAGCTCAAAATCAAATCAATGGGCATATTCATATCCAACCGAGCCCAAACAATCTGAACAACTCCACAGGTTATTACTTGCATGAATGTATTATTTATTATCCTGACCTGAGCATTGAAAATTATTGAAGTTTCTTTTTCAATTACTTTCATTCTCAGTTATTTTACTTTCGACCTCAGCAGAGAGGTGCCTCTCCAGGATAGAATGTTGTCTATGAAAAGATGTGCTTGACAATGGGTTGATTATCGGTCATAGACAACACATTTTCACCCACAGAGGTATATATACTAAGACAATCAGTGTTTCCCCTATATGCCCCCCCAAAAAACTAAAAAACCCCGTCAGAAACAAAATCCTAGGGGAAACACTGCAGGCAATAGTTGATAGTACTGATAGATAATAGGGCCTTGCATTCCAATGGAGAAACAAATGTGTTGAAGAGAACAATGCGCAAAAGGACAAACAGACGCGTAAAACCTTGGTGCTTTTAGAAGGACGTTGGTAAAAACGCAGTACTTCCAGAGGCATGTTGCTATGCTGCCATGTGTTGTCACAAAGAATCATGGGCCAGCTTCAGTTTCTCCCCCTGTTGACCGTTCTGCACTCACCATTAGACAGACAGATGGAGGGAAGATCGGAGGGAGGGAGATACTGACCTCCTCAACCATTCTGCGTTTACCATTAGACAGAGAGGGTGTGACAGACGGAGGGAGGGATGGATGGCGACACGGACCTCTTCTGACATGCTGAGACAAACACCATCAGTGTTAGGGTTACGTTGCTACAGTTACAGTACGGCACAGCACAGGTGTCTGGGGAGCCAAAACAACACCAGAGATGTTCTCTACGTGGGCAAGATATCACTGTATAATTCAAATAATATAAGCCATTTAGAAAACACTTTTATCCACAAGAGACTTACAGTCATGCGTGCATACATTTTACATATGGGTGTCCACGGGAATTGAACCCACAATCCTGACGTTGCAAGCACCACCTCTACCAACTGAGCCATACTCGGCCACTTATGTGAACGACTGTGATGAACACAGAGCAAGGTTGTCTAGCCCGTCCCTAGAGCTAGACCCAGAGTTTTTCCTTGTCTGACCAAATAGTTTGGATTTCCTAAGCAAAGAAAGGAATGAGGATATCAACATGCCGAAAGCCATGCTCCTGGCAAATGATGTCAAAGAGTCTTCATAACGTCGGATTAAAAAAGGGGAACGAGGTCGCAACAAAGGGCTACGTCTTGCATTGATGTCTCCCATCTTGGCTCCCCCATCTCCGTCGCCAAGTCAACTAAACCTACCGAGTGGTCATAACAAGCCTTCGTGACATCAGCCCCACTCCACCACCGACATACACCCCTTGCCTTAATTAAAATAACACAACAAAATCCCCCATCCGCACATTATTCATACTGTATATGATATCATACCTTGTTGCTCCATCTCTATAATGTATAATGTATAGTGTGCACCCTACACATGCGAAAATATGTACATATTCCAAAACAACGAGGTGAGTGGCGAGCTATTGAGGCGAGCTAGGAGATACTCCTGGTAGTGACCCCTGTGCCTCATCTCCAGGGTATAAATAAACATGTGTGTGTGTGCTGGTGGATCCTAATCAGAGGTAAAGAGAATCAAATGTATTCTGGGTCATTAATATTTCAGGGCTATACTGTAGGCCATGTGAGAGAGACATGAATGATTAATTTAGACATCACCTCTGTCACAATCCCTTACCCGGCCCGGTCCGTGATCCACCTTTGAGAATAACAAACAAAAGACGGTTTCTGCTTTTTTTTGTTGTTTTTTTTTGGTCTGGGGGTTTGGTGTTAATGTCTGGTTTTGGGGGTGGCGGTGTGTGTGTGTGTGTGTGTGTGTGTGTGTGTGTGTGTGTGTGAGAGAGTACCAGAAAAAAGAGACAGTGGGGCTTGTTGTGAAGTTGGGCTGTTGACACAGTACTCGCTCGAACTACTGTGGGATTCCACACAATGTTCATCATTATCACAATCATTTGGGAAATTCCCATTCAAATGCCAAAATCACACCTCGCTATCAACTTAGGACTGGGAATCACCGGGGATCTCACGATAATTAGGTGCCGATATGATATCTATTGCGATTCTCACAATTCTATATGTATTGCGATTTGATACTTTGATTTTATTAGCGATTTAGATTTTCCAACCATATTGCTCACCATATGTCTTCTGCAGTGGGACAAGAGAGGGCGATGAGAAAACTCCTTTTGATCATTTTATCATTTTACATTTACATTTATGTCATTTACACAGCCTGGGAAATTAAAAGTGCTGAAAACAAATTGTCTCCCTACTTTAAAAAGATGGAGAACAAACTACGAAAACACTGGAATGTTGGTGCAGGTACAGCCAACTAAAGCAAAAACGATCTTGTGATATTGTCAAAACGACACGATATCTCGTCAAAAGAAAATCCCGATACGTAACTGTATACATTCCCCCCCCCCCATCACTACTATCTACTACTGCTAAATAATTAAATATCAACACCAAAAAAAAGCATCAGTCTCCACATTTGCTGTGTACACCGACAGACAACACATGCTGCAAACACATTGACAGCCCTCCTTTAATACGAGTTGGTTCATTTCATGTCAAAACGGTACACCACTCACTCACTGATGGATATGAGGGCTCCAATGAGACCTTTACAACCGACATGTGCTTCAGCCGTGTTTTTGATTGTGTTTGGCTGTATGTGGCACTTGTCTGACAAGCCGATACCACAGCTAGATGAGATCACCATCATGCCACTCCTGCCATCTCAAGAGGCTAAGGGTGTGGGCGATGAGCGCGTGTGTATGTGTGTGTGCGCATGCGAGTGTGTGTGAGAGTGAGTTTCTCACAGATGTGTGTCTGTCTGTCTGCATGTGTGTCTGTCTGCGTGTGTGTGTGTGTCTGTCTGTCTGTGTGTGTCTGCGTGTGTGTGTGTGTGTGTCTGTCTGTCTGTCTGTGTGTGTGTCTACGTGTGTGTGTGTGTGTGTGTGTGTGTGTATGTGTGTGTGTGTGTGTGTGTGTGCTGTACCTGTCGAGAGCTGCTGTGTCGTGGGGAGAGGAGGGGAGCGGATGACACTGATGTGATGCGTTGGCATGTGCCCTCGGGTGGTTTTTGGTGTGGTTGTCATTTTGTTGTTTGTTTGGTTTCCTTCTCGATCCCCACATTATTCAAATAACACCCAATATGAATAAATAATGGGCTCAAACGAGGGGATTGATGAGTAGTGAAGGGGAGGCATCAGCCATTTGGACAAACGGTGAGATTTGACAGACAGTTCTCTCCGGGGAGTTTGAGCCAATCAACAAAAAGGAACATTGTGTGAGTGTGTGAGAAGAGAGGTGTGTGTCAAGGAACCATTTTTCCACGGTGTGTGTTCCTAAATGTACCAACAGCTTCTATTCTCATAGTACACTGTCCATTACTTGTGCATGGTACAACACTGTATGTGACCCATTGCAAAGCACATCTCCTAATACAAGTAAATGTAAATGAAATTCAAAGTAAACTGAATCAAAAACATGACTGTGTACAGCGCCAGTCACACATTCTAAACTATCTAAATAACTATGTACCGAAATACATATAGGAAACACACAAATGGAAATTAACATGTCAGAAGGAAAAAAATATATATATAATTGATGGAACCTGAAAAGGTCAAAGAACCTTCATCTCAAACATCCCAGCTACCCCCAGAAATGTGTGGGACTTAAAAGAAGGGAACACGAAGAGCTTCTCCACAGTACCTAAAGCGAATCTGGATCAATATGATATACACTACAACTACAGGAACCTTTGCCAGAGGTTAGCCTCCTATCTGTCTCTCTCTCTCTTATTCCAAACAGGCAGAGGAGGAAGAGTGAAGGGAAAGAACAAGGGAGGGAAAAAGAGGAAGATTAGGTAGAGGAAGATAATTTATTTTTTTAAAGGGTGTTTTCAGCGTTAGCGGTGTTGCTAATAGGTTTTGACGGAGCGCCGTCGGGCCAGAGGAAGAAAAAAAAGGAAGGTTGGGGGTTGAGTCGATAGCGGTGCGCGGTGAGCAGCGGCTAGGCGAAACCCCTGGCACTGGCATAGGGGGCTGACCAGTGATCATTAGAAAGTCAATGAGTCCTCCAGCGCTCCGAGCTACGCTAGCTTTCCCAGGGAGCCAGACCAGGGCCAGGCGCTAGCTAGTCGGGCGTACACACACCACCTGTGTATCTGACCCATGCTTTACGAATGCATGCCGATGTACCAATACGCATTTGAAATAAAATAAAAACATGATATATAGGCACACGACACACAGAAACACAGCTATGCTTATTGTATTTTTAAGGTTGGGAGGGCAAGTTGTACAAGCAAATATATAGTAGTGCTAACGATGGAACGGTTTTTACGATATATATATATATATATATCTATATGTATACACTCACACAAATCTACAGTCATAATCAACAACCGTCAAAAAAGCTTCTCACATAGCCATACAGGCATAAGCAACACCGACACACACATTAAAGCGCATCACTAACATTTAGACACTCGGACACACACACGTATTTGACTGTATGCCATGACAGACAGTGGCATAGAGGACACGTCTTTAATGCCATGCCTCTTCTACATTATTGAGCACGTCCCGTCTCCTGGTCCAACGCAGCAGACAGAGGGTCCCCTGGGACGGCAGCACTGGCTGATCACAGGTCAGTTTAGGGCCCGGAGCCCTGCCTGGACGCCATGCATTTTTAACTGCCTCCAAATGATCCCGTCACACCTCCACTTGACATTAAGCTGAGTGTTTTCGTAACGGTAACACACGCACACCTTTAAAGACGAGCGAAGACCACAAATACTCCTTGTGCTGGGCCCTAATCAGTACAGGGCTAATTCAAATCAAATCAAAAATACGCTATGAAGTATATCAAAAACAGCGCTTTTGATTATTCCAGCGTCTCGTGTCCTATACCTAGCCATCAGGTCGTCTGAGGCAGAGGCCCGTTGGATGTGTTGAGGATGAGCTTTAGAGAAGCTGTGTGTGTGTGTGTGTGTGTAGGTTTTACCACTTATTAAACCCAGGACCAGTGGGGGTCTACCCCAGCATTCAGGGTTAATGGGCTGGTTAAATGGCAGTGAGATACAAGGGAACACTTTCACAGAGTCGGGGAGGGAAAGGAGAGTGACATTTCTTAAGAATGTGCGTTTTAAGTTTACAACTTAAGCGCGACATCTACAGCACTACTAATTTAGGCATGTTTTCATTCCGATTTGAGGTTAGTGAAAAGGCAGGAGAGATGTGAATGGTGTTGGGGTTAAAGGGTCTTGATTTCATTTACTGGAAGAAAGTCTGTTGTAGTACCATATCTATTTTGTCGGGGCTCAAAGGCTGATTCTCGTCATCGGTGCCTTAGTATGAGGCACTATGTGAATGTTGCTGTAAAGGAAACTAAAAAGAAAAGCTGTACACTTAATAATTCAATGTATTTTATGAAGCCCCTTTTACCTATGTCGAATGCCCCCATGACGAGGTCCAACATTTTTTTGTTGCCAAATTTAGCAATAACTTTAGTTATTCTTTGCACATTTAAGTGCTCAAACTTTTAAGTACTTCTGTCTCGAGGCAGTATGTTTCAAGGCAGTATTTGCTTTGATTTGTAGTAATAGTTTCTTAGAATTCATTTCAGTTTCAGGTTTATGAGGAAACTATGCTCCATTCTGTCACCACCCCCCCCCCCCAAAAAAAAACGGACCAAAAACTCATCAGTGTCTATAGGCGACTTCAACCTACACCACTGGAAAGAGCCTGAGTCGTCCAAGAGATCAAACAGCTTCAGCTTGGACCCCCGGGTGCTGTCCAATGCCCTCTCCTGGGCTCTGGCTGTACTGCAACTCGGTGGGGACTAAGTGCAAAGACGGGGCTGGTCCCTCAATACGGACAGCAACACAAGAATACCGTGAGTGTTGGAACAGCTCTTACAGTCTTTGACTTAACATATGTATTGCCTGTGTCGTGTGTGTGTGTGTTGGTCTTTGTGGGCCCCACTCTGGTCCTAAGGCTGTGTAATTGAGGTTCAGACGACAGTGAGAGGTAGAGAGAGAAAGAACGAGGACGAAAGAGAGAGGGACTGAGGGATAGAGCGAGAGAGGGACTGAGGGATAGAGCGAGAGGGGAAGACAGAAAGAGGGGGAGACAGAAAGAAAGAGAAAGGGACCGACACAGAGAGAGGAGAGATGGAAAGAGAAAGGGAGAGGGGAGGCTAGCGTGGGTGGAGCAGCCAGCGCCGAGGCTAACGGGGGATTCATGTTCACTCAGGCTCCACTGATGCGCCGACAGCCCTTTGAAGGGATTATTAACACGTTTTGATTACTCTGGTCCAGTTGTCATAGAAAATATAACCTCCATCAGAGTATAAAACGGACTGCCTTTTATTTCTCCCTCGCCGTTGCAGCCCCTTTGCTCGCACCTCCGCACACCCCCTCCGCCCCCAGCCCGCCCCGCTCAAAGCAAGCCACTAATTACGGTTTCAGACATCTTGGAGAATGGACTCATACAGTATTAGCCCGATAGAGAAATTAGTCAACCCCTCTCTGATGGGGTCTGAATGAGAGAGAGAGAAAAAAACTTGACGGTTATTTCCCCAATGAACCGAGTGGAGTGTCACTTCGACTTAAGTTTTAAAAACACGTACTTGCAAAGAATGCTTTCCAGAAACTTATCAGCAGATGGGCCCCCGTTTCGCTTTCACCGACAAAGGGAGAGCTATAGCTATGTTCATAATATGTATTAAATATGGATGGGGAAACACACAAACCAATATTAAGAGGGGTTGAATTGCATCAGATAGGATTAATTGTAACTAATGGAACAATTAGAGTCATGGACCATAACGTTGACAGAGGATTCTACTTGACAGAAAACGCTAATTGCTAAAATAGTAACTTAACTTTCCAGTCAGAAACAGCAAGTGAAAGAAGGCAGTGTTCTAGGCCTAAATGTCATAGGTGCAAGTAACAGTACCCATACAATCAGGGTATATCTAGAAACATGTTATTTTTCACGACATACAAGAACATTCAGCATAAGTGTGTTGCCCCCCCCCCCCCCAGGTCTACTATACCGTATGGTTAACCTCACATTGGATAGAAAGGAAGTAGAGAGATACAGTGCATCCTGTATATTGTTGGGTTACCCAGGCAACTGGTGTCACCACTGGTTCATGCCCGCCCTGGCTTTAAATCCTGAGAAGCTGCGTTAGTCCATTTTGATCAATCAGGAGCTAGCATGAACGATAACAGCAACAGTCACTTTCAACATGTCAGCAGGAAGCAGATGGGGTGAGCCGTTTGTCTCTGTGCAGACAGGCCGCAGTGGGAAGGTTCGATTAGCACGTTAGAGTAGGCAGGCTTTCTCCAGGTGGTAAGCAGTGTCGGCAGGTCTGTCACCAAAAGATGGCTAACTCTAGCAGGGCTTGCTACAGGGCCAGGCATAGCTAAAGCCAGGAAAAAAAGGGTTGCAAATGCTTGTTAGAGTTTTTGCATTATTAGGAATGGCTTGGTCTGTTTCTTGTGAAAGGATAAACAGACAGAGACAACATGAGGGAAACTTTATAAATCAGTTCAAGTCATTTAGTGACACAATGTCTATCAGCTATCTAATCCCATCAAACACACTATGTAAACTTATCAAGTGTGATAGCGCCGATAAACACATCCAAAACACAACATACACACTAGAGGTTAATCGGCATGGCCTATTTCAAGTTTTCATAACAATCGGTAATCGTCATTTTTGGACACCGATTATGGCCGATTACATTGCACTCCACAAGGAGACTGCGTGGCAGGCTGACCAGCTGTCACACGAGTGCAGCAAGGAGCCAAGGTAAGTTGCTAGCAAGCATTACACTTATCTTATAAAAAAACAAATCAATCTTAACATAATCACTTGTTAACTACACAAGGTTGATGATATTACTAGGTTAACTAGCTTGTCCTGTGTTGCATTATAATCAATTCAGTGCCTGTTAATTTATCATCAAATCACAGGGTACTTCGCCAAACGGGTGATGATTTAACAAGCGCATTCACGAGAAAAGCACTGTAATTGCACTAATGTACCTAACCATGAACATCAATGCCTTTCTTAAAAATCAATACACAAGAATATATATTTTTTTAAATCTGCATATTTAGTTAAAAGAAATTCATGTCAGCAGGCAATATTAACTAGAGAAATTGTGTCACTTCTCTTGCGTTCTGTGCAAGCAGAGTCAGGGATTATGCAGCAGTTTGAGCCGCCTGGCTCGTTGCGAACTGTGTGAAGACTATTACTTCCTAACAAAGACCGGAATTAATTTGCCAGAATTTTACAGAATTATGAAATAACATTGAAGGTTGTGCAATGTAACAGGAATATTTAGACTGATGGTTCCGTATTTCACTGAAAAAAAAAAATGTTTTGTTTTCAAAATGTTGGTTCCGGATTTGACCATATTAATGACCTAAGGCTCGTATTCTGTGTGTTTATTATATTATAATTAAGTCTATGATTTGATATTTGATATAGCAGTCTGACTGAGCAATGGCAGCAGCAGGCTCGTAAGCATTCATTCAAACAGGACTTTCCTGAGTTTGCCAGCAGCAGGTCTTCGCAATGCTTGAAGCATAGCGCTGTTTATGTCTTCAAGTCAACTCCTGAGATTAGGCTGGCAATACCATAGTGACTATAAGAACATCCAATAGTCAAAGGTAAATACAAAGGGTATAGAGAGAAATAGTCCTATAATTCCGATAATAACTACAACATAAAACTTCTTAACTAGAAATATTGAAGACTCATGAAGACTCATGAAAGGAATCACCAGCTTTCCACCAGTTCTCATGTTCTGAGCAAGGAACTTAAAAGTTTGCTTTTTTACATGGCACATATTGCACTTTTACTTTCTTCTCCAACACAGTGTTTTTGCATTTAAACCAAATTGAACATGTTTCACAATTTATTTGAGACTAAATTGATTTTATGTATTATGTTAAGTTAAAATAAAAGTGTTAATTCAGTATTGTTGTAATTGTCATTATTACAAATATATATATAAACATCGGCCGATTAATCAGTATCGGATTTTTTTGGTCCTCAAATAATCGGCATCGGCCTTGAAAAATCATAATCGGTCGAACTCTAACACACACACAGTCGGCTGGTGGTATCCCCTCAACCCCAGCTGTGGCAGAGCAACACAGTAAAACAAAGCACCTGACTTAGCTTCTGACTTGTTGGAGACATACAGTTGAAGTTGGAAGTTAACATACAATTAGGTTGGAGTAAAAAAAAAAAAAAAGTTTTTTGACGACTCCACAATTTTCTTGTTAACCAACTATAGTTTTGGCAAGTTGGTTTGGACATCTACTTCGTGCATGATAAGTAATTTTTCCAACAATTGTTTAGGGACAGATTATTTCACTTATAATTCACTGTATCACAATTCCAGTGGGTCAGGAGTTTACATACACTTGGATTACTGTGCCTTTAAACAGCTTGGAAAATTCCAGAAAGTGATGTTATGGCTTTAGAAGCTTCTGATAGGTTAATTGACATCATTTGAGTCAATTTGAGGTTTACCTGTGGATGTATTTCAAGGCCTACCTTCAAACTCAGTGCCTCTTTGCTTGACATCATGGGAAAATCAAAAGAAATCAGCCAAGACCTCATGAAAAAAAATTGTAGACCTCCACAAGTCTGGTTCATCCTTGGGAGCAATTTCCAAACGCCTGAAGGTACCACGATCATATGTACAAACAATAGTACATAAGTATAAACACCATGGGACCATGCAGCCATCATACCGCTCAAAAAGGAGACGTGTTCTGTCTCCTAGAGATGAACAATCTTTGGTGTGAAAAGTGCAAATCAACCCCAGAACAACAGCAAAGGACCTTGTGAAGATGCTGTAGGAAACAGACACAAAAGTATCTATATACACATTAGGAGAAATGTCCTCTGGTCTGATGAAACAAAAATAGAACTGTTGGCCATAATGACCATTGTTATGTTTGGAGGAAAAAGGGGGAGGCTTGTAAGCCGAAGAACACAATCCCAACCGTGAAGCACAGGAAGGCAGCATCATGTTGTGGGGGTGCTTTGCTGCAGGAGGGACTGGTGCGCTCCACAAAATGGATGGGATCATGAAGCAGGAAAATGATGTGGATATATTGAAGCAACATCAAGACATCAGTCTTAAAGCTTGGTCGCAAATGGGTCTTCCAAATGGGCAATGACCCTAAGCATACTTCCAAAGTTGTGGCAAAATGGCTTAAGGACAACAAAGTCAAGGTATTGGAGTGGCAATTACAAAGCCCTGACCTCAATCCTATAGAAAGTGTGGGGACAGAACTTAAAAAGCATGTGCGAGCAAGGAGGCCTACAAACCTGACTCAGTTACACCAGCTCTGTCAGGAGGAATGGGCCAAAATTCACCCAACTTATTGTGGGAAGTTTATGGAAGGCTACCCGAAACGTTTGACCCAAGTTAAACAATTGAAAGGCAATGCTGCCAAACACTAATTGAGTGTATGTAAACTTCTGACCAACTGGGAATGTGATGAAATAAATAAAAGCTGAAATAAATCATTCTCATATTATTCTGACATTTCACATTCTTAAAATAAAGTGGTGATACTAACTGACCTAAGACAGGACATTTTTTACTAGGATTAAATGTCAGGAATTGTGAAAAACTGAGTTGGAATGTACTTGGCTAAGGTGTGTGTAAACTCCCGACTTCAACTGTATACTGCTTCCATGGCTTCTCACCCTGTCACTTCAAGATATAATAAATGCCAACAGACAGCCAAAAACACATTTCCTCAACAACAAAAATGGACTTTCTTTTCAAGGAATTAAGTCAAGAGATGCCATGAACCTTAGTCACTGTTACTTGTTAGCTACCACTCGGGAACTCTGCCATGCACCTTAGAGACTGCTTTGCCCCATGTACATAGTCATTGAACACTGGTCACTTTAATAATGTTTACATGTTGTTTTACCCACTTAACTGTATTCTTGTCATGGTTCATCCTACATACCTACTGCTGTACAAACCTTTTATATCCATATACTGTCCATACACACCATTATATACACTCAGTGGCCAGTTTATTATTATCTATACTGAACAAAAATACAAACACAACATTTAAAGTGTTGGTCCCATGTTTCATGAGCTGAAATAAAAGATCCCAGAAATGTTCCATGAACACAAAAAACTTCTCTCCCTCAAATTGTGTGCACAAATTTGTTTACATCCCTGTTAGTGTGCATTTCTCCTTTGCCAAGATAATCCATCCACCTGACAGGTGTGGCATATCAAAAAGCTGATTAAACAGCATGATCATTACGCAAGTGCAATAAAAGGCCACTCTAAAATGTGCAGTTTTGTCAGACAACACAATGCCACAGATGTCTCAAATTTTGAGGGAGCGTGCAATTGGCATGATTATTGCAGGAATGTCCACCAAAGCTGTTGCCAGATAATTGAATGGCCATTTCTCTACCATAAGCAGCCTCCAAAGTCATTTTAGAGAATTTGGCAGTATGTCTAACCGGCCTCACAACTGCCGACCATGTATAATCACGCCAGCCCTCCTTATTTGGCTTCTTCACGTGCATTCGTCTGAGACCAGCCACCTGGACAGCTGATGAAACTGTGGGTTTGCACAAACAAAGAATTTCTGTCAGAAATCATCTCAGGGAAGCAAATCTGCATGCTTGTTGTCCTCACCAGGGTCTTGACCTGACAGCAGTTTGTCGTCGTTACTGACTTCAGTGGGCAAATGCTCATCTTCGATGGCCACTGGAGAAGTGTGCTCTTCATGGATGAAACCCGGTTTCAACTGAACTGGGCAGTAGGCAGACAGCGTATATGGCATTGTGTGGGGGAGTGGTTTGCTGATGTCAACGTTGTGCAAGGGTCTGATTTTCTGATCCAGGCCCCTACCTTTTTTGTTAAGGTATCTGTGACCAACAGACGCATATCTGTATTCCCAGACATGTGAAATCCATATATTAGTGTCTAAGGAATTTATTCAAACTGACTGATTTCCTTATATGAACTATAACGCTGTAAAATCTTTGAAATTGTTTCGTGTTAAGTTTATATTTCTGTTCGGTGTAGTACGAGGTCGGACCCCCCTTTGCCCTCCAGAACAGCCTGAATTGTTCAGGGCATGGAAAACGTTGCTCAATTTGTATCAAGGGACCTAATGTATGCCAGGAGAACATTCCCCACACTATTACACCACCAGCCTGTACCGGTAACACCAGGCAGGATGGGGCCATGGACCCATGTGGCTTACTCCAAATCCTGACTCTGCCATCAGCATGACACAAACAGGAACCGGGATTCGTTAAGACCAGGCAATGTTTTTCAACTTTTCAATTGTCCAGTGTCGATGATCGTGTGCCCACCGGAGCCACTTGTTGTTTTTAGCTGATCAGAGTGGGACCCGGTGTGGTTGTCTGCTGCAGATGGGCAAGTTGTGTGTCCTGAGATGCCGTGGAACTGTTGTGCTGCACCGTTATTTGTCTGTTTGTGGCCTGCTTGCTAGCTTGCACGATTCTTGCCATTCTCCTTCGACCTCTCTCATCAATTAGCTGTTTTTTCGCCCACAGGACTGCGGCTTACTGGGTGTTTTTTTGTTTGTAGCACCATTCTTGGTAAAAACCTTGGACACTGTTGTGCTTGAAAAGCCCAGGAGGGTGGCGGATTCTGAGATACTGGATCCGGCATGTCTGGCACCAACAATCAACAATCATACCATACTCAAAGTCGCTTAGATCACTCGTTTTGCCCATTCTAACGTTCAATCGAACAGTAACTGAATGCCTCAAAGCCTGTTTTGCCTGCTTTATATAGCAAGCCACAGCCACGTGACCTACTGTCTCTGCAGGAGCAGAGATTATTTTTTTGTGAATGGGATGGTGTACCTAATAAACTGGCAACAGAGTGTATATTTATATTCCGGACTCTGACATTGCTCGATCTGATATTGGATTATGTGCTTATTGTTTTGTATTGTTAGGCATTATTACTGCATGGTCGGGGCTAGAAACACAAGCACATTGCGGCACCTGCGATAACAATGGCAAATCTGTGTACGCAACCAATAAACAATTACTTGAGTTGAGATACTTATGAAAAACATCATCGAAAGAACGCGGAAACCGGCGTCGACTGCGAACAAGACATACAGTGCCTATACCACAGTGGAATTCACACTCAACCTTAGGCATAGTCAATCTGGTTACATACAGTGGGCTGAGAAAGTCCAGTGACCATTTACTAAATATCTGTGTTTTGAAATGTATATACATCAACACACTAAGCATGAAGTGAGAGGCTGTTTGTGAAACGTACACATGATCTGTGGACGGGGTAAAGTGGCAGACATCAAAGGGGTCCGGAGAGAAAGATAAAAGTAGATCAGGTCATGGCCATAGAGAGAGGAGAGAGGCATGGAGGTAGAAATGGAGAGAGAGAAGGGGGGGGGGGGTGATAGGGCTTGACAGAGGTGATAATGCTGAGGACAGTGGATGAGGGGATGGATGGTTAGATGGAGGGAGGGAGGGAGGGAGGAGGGAAAAGTTAGGCCAGTCCCAGGCTGGGAGCGAGCTCAGGTGTGAGTTCTGAGGAGACACCTTCTGTTCGTCGATCTGCAGCCATGTGTGGACAGGAGACTGGGCCCCCAGATGGACATGGGCCTCTTCTTTGGCCCGATTAAATCCAGGTGGCCCAGGATGCCTGGCCCGGTCACAACCCCCCCCCCCCCATTGTGTTAATAAACAGCCTTGCCCCAGATTCACCATAAATCACCCCTCATGAAAGAAACAGGATAGGTGAACATTGCAATGGGCATTAACAAACGATGCCCATTTGAGTGTTTCCAGTAGGGTTTCCCACAACACGTTTTGGTTTTTGCCGTAGCACTACACAGCCGATTCAAATAATCAACTAATCATCAAGCTTTGGTCGCTTGAATCGGCTGTGTAGTGTTACGGCAAAAACCAAAACGTGCACCACCCCTTGGGGTCCCGAGGACAGAGTTTGGGAAACGCTGATTGTAATGCAGAACTTCGAGAGAACATAAAACTGCCATGGACTAATGAAGTTTCAGAAATGCTTTGGGTCATTTTGTATATGTGCACAAACACACAAAAGGGTCGACAGACTCGTGCACGCCATCTTACTTGGCTTGACTGAAACGTGGATGTGGTTGTCCAGATTGAAATATTGTATTGGCTTGTAACAGGCCACCTTCCAACAGGTTGCACTGACTCCCTTTGAGTTGTGTTTTACGCTGACATTTCAAACCGCTTTCAAACAAGCTGTCCATTGCAGATGGGAGAGGCAGAGGCTGCTGTGTTGCCATTTCCCGATGTGGATACGTACGCACAAGGCCTCCCTACTGACCAAGTAAATGTGAGCACTTGGGTCTCAGCAGATTTCTGTGGTTAAGGCTGAGATGACAAAGGCAAAACGAGCACGTTTAGTCTTTACGGAAGTCTTAAAAAAAATATATATATATATTTATATAAATGTCCTCGATGAGAGCTCTTACCTCCTGAGGTTTTTTGAACTCCTATTGAACTTCCATTGGCAAAGTTTATCGGAAGCCCGATAAGTCAAATTGATACCATCAAAGTCAATTATGCCATTCCTTGCCATGCAACGATGGGTAAAATCGTATTTTCTTATTTTTCTAGATAACGACCTAGAATTGAGAAGGAATAAAATCACAACAATAATCACCAGGAGAATGAACCACTCCAGGAAAATATAGTGAAAATAAATGCTGAAAACGCTCAAATGCATTTACATCGCAGACCAAGTTCTTATATCGAAGCATGTTAAGTTACCTTTAACAATATAGATAGAGTTGTGACGGCGAAGCCACTGTTGTCACTGCCATTTCAGTGTCACTGTGGAAATTACAAGTGAAGGCGTCCCCTGGAGAGGAGGGTGAACCTGTCAGACTAGGGAGCAGACATACAGTCAAAACACCACCAGAACAACACACAGCATCTCCATATGTGTAAGATCTTAACCATCACCTGTCCCTGTGTGTGTGTGTGTGTGTGTGTGTGTGTGTGTGTGTGTGTGTGTGTGTGTGTGTGTGTGTGTGTGTGTGTGTGTGTGTGTGTGTGTGTGTGTGTGTGTGTGTGTTCAGCAAAAGAGCTTACCAATGCATTAAAGAAGGGATCCTGGCATATAATTATTCTAAAGAAAAACACACACACACACCTCCCCCTTCTCATCGCCCACATATGCATTAAGTCCATATGTCTGAATTCAGAAACACTAATGATTATTGTATGCATTAAGTAAGCGGTTACAATGAGCCTTCCACCTTTCAGCCATTAGTCTATATAGCAGCTGATAAAAATGACACAAAATCTTACTAAAAGCATGCAATAAAACATTTTATTCAGTGTCAATGTGATAAATCCTGTGTATGACTGAATGATTATGATGACCAATGATTGAAAGATGCCTATATAACATTTTATCACTCGCGTGTGAATATCCTATACAGGAAGTTTCAACTGTACTATTGAGTGAACTGACTTTCTCAAAATCTTCTGAGAGTCTTGTGGTTAAAAAAACCCCCCCATTGAAAACAGTGTATTAAGTAACTCATTCGATATGAGTTCAATGCTATGATCCCAAACAGGGGAAAAAAAAAAGAGTTTAATCTAGCCCGGCACAATGACGACAAGTTCTGGGATCGATAGATGTCTGACTGAAAAGACAAAAGGTTAAGAGCTGTATTAAAACGAGTTCCATGAAAATATCGGACAAAAGCACAAGGACAACAATCCAAGTCAACCCGCTCCGAACGAGCGGAGCCTTTCAATAGGGTTTTCAAATTAAGTGAACATGTTTCCCCCACAGCTGTTAACGAGGGGAGAGGTCAGGGAAAATAGTCTTGTAATATTTAGCATCACCTGATTAACTTAATATTTACTGGTATTGTCTTCTACTTGTATTCTTTAATTGTGTTGCATAAACGCCTAAAAAAAACACTTTCAAGCATTAAGAACATTTTATTCAGATATGGTTTGATGTGTTAATAAAATAAAATGGTTGCTAGAGAACGTGGCCGAGAAAGGCTACAACCGTTCTCGGTGAGTGAAGAGAAATCAATCTCAACGCCACATCACACCTGACTTGTAAACAAACTTGCTCAACCGACATTGTACTGCACATTACATATCGTAATGTTAGGCTATATAAACACTGCCATTCTACAGTTGTTGGAAATCAGGGGCTCATGTTGGGATATTTCAGTCCTTACATAGACCTAACCTGAGCTCTTCTAACAGGAGAAGTTTGAACACAGTTCCCCAAGCCTACACAGCTTACGCTGTTTAGTGGGACTGAGAAATGTGAGGAAAGACTTCATTGTTCATTCTTTCTACGTACCATCCTGATTTGACTAACATAATTACAAGACGAGCTTGACAACACACTGGGGGAAAAAATCATGGGATTTAACTGAGGGCAATATAACTGACGGCAAACAGAAAACACACAAACAAACAGATTTTCTCAGAAAGCATGACAACAACAAAAAACAAAAAAAAAAAAAACTCAGTGATAAATACATAACCATTTCTTGTGCGTTGCCGCTTGTCTCTTTTCAGGAAGTATTTTCGGTCCAAATACTTTAACACAGCACGCCTGTGTGTGTAGAGGCCCCGCTGTTACCTTCTGCAGACTCAGAAGAACCCAAAACCCGGGCTTACAGAACCTCCTACGGTGGCTCAAGGGCGCGGCCTATCTGCCGTACAGCAGAATGCACGTGGAAAACCCCTCCCCTGCAGAACCAGCCACCCATCCACACACACACACACACACACACGCATGTTCGTTACTGTGGGAGTCAAACTGTTTGTACTGTCAAGGTTATGTTCTTTAACGGGAGGACGGAAAGACCAGACTGAAGTTCTGCAACTTGAAATTCATTTCAGACGAGTGCCAACTGTGATTTACATAAAAAAAGGAAAGTCATATTTTGATTGAGACCAATTAAGTTAGTCTATTCGGTAGGACAATCTTTTTCACACATCTACGGCCCTCAAAAACTGTACTGCATTGTCATTCAAATTCACATAAAAGACAAAGAACGGAGTATCCAAACTGGATAATGTTTGTTGGTGTACTTATCACAGCTATAGCAGGTGACATTCTGCTGTTCTTCATACAGTGTGTATGAGCCAGAAACCAACAGACATATTGACAATAGAACGCACTTCCATTACAAGAATTTGGCAGTGTCGCAAACAACAAAACAACGACCCACACTAGTCATAACCTATTTTGTGTCTAGTTCCCAGCACTATGCTCCCATCTTACTATCCCTATCTCAGCCAGACACACGGTGGTGGTGGCTGTTTGCACTTCAACGTCAACCCCGCCCTCCCCCTCCCATCCCGACCCTACTTGTCTCCATACCCCCCCAGACAAAAGCCTTGCTGTCCCACTGATTGGCAGATGGGGCAACCAGCTGACATCCCGGGCTGGGCCGTTTCATGTTCCCCGGGCGTCCTAAACGTGCGGGCGCCCTGTCCGTGGGCATCGGGTGGCCGAGGAGGAAGCTCTTTTGAGGGGCCGAGGGGAGAAGCGTGGGGACCCGCTCCTCAGGGCGACCAGGAGGAGAGCAAACAGAGGGGACAGACGGCGATGCCTAATCATGTGTTTCTGAGGGTTAATGTGTTTAAAGTATTTGTACGTGTGTGGGTGTGTGTATCGGTGTGTGTGTATGTGTGTGTGTGTGTGTGTATGTGTGTGTGTGTGTGTGTTATAGGTAGAGAGGGGCAAATAATAGCGTTTAGGCCTGGTCTCTGTTCTTACACCCAGCCACCGAGAGTGGGGGTTTACGTGACTGCATTCTACACTAGCCTTCACATACAATAAACACACATCAAACCTACTACACTAAAGCAAAGCTTGTTGGTTCCATATCATAGAAGATGCTCTCCACTGACCCACAGGAGTAAAGGGGTAGGAGGGCAAGATGCTAATTGGTATATATTGAATTAATCAATACATAAAATAACAGGTATAAACATACTGATCGTATTGTCTCTCACTCCCCATGCATAGCTCTTTAAAAAAATAATGTATTTCCTACTCTTTTCACTGGCATCAATTGTCTGTCATCAATGTGCCATTGTCATCAGAGGACTAGTATTGACGAGGTGGCACACTTCTTCCTCTCTGCCTCTCCTTTAGTTAATTTCACTTCTTTCTCCCCCTTCTCTTTTTTTATATTTTTTATATTTCAGTGCCTCAGATGTAGCAGCTCTTTAAAGCGCCCATGGGGGCCCAGAGTCCTCGCTTTTGTCTCCCATTTCCTTCTGAAACAGTTCATTTTAACGCAATCCCGCTCATCCCTTTTCTGAGCTCTCTCTCTTCCTCACTCTGTGTGTCACTCCGAGGTCAGTGCTGCACTTTCTGCTGTGCGTACAGGGGGGGGGGGGGGGGGGGGTGTATCTTGTGGTTGTGGTTGTAACCTCGAAATAACAGAAAATAAGCTGGTTTGTGGTTTGAAATAAAATGTCTACCTTTTTAAATGTGCTTTTGAAAATGTGAGATAAGGCTACATTATGAACAGGTATTACTATAAAATCAATATGTTTACAAACAATTACTCATTGTGAAGTGTAATATGAGCACCTAGTTTTTTTTTCTTCTTATAAATATTTGTTTTGTTTAAGTGGCCTTGTGTATCATTTATATCAACGTAATAATGAACGACACTGCTGAATGAAACATTGATCAGAATGGGTCTTTATACATAGTTGTATTATTAAACTGCCTCCCAATGTATTCATGCTTACATCAATCCAATGGGTGACTTGTTGACCTTCTGTGGGTTTTATCCTTCTTTTGGTAATGTTGCCTTCTATACTTGAAGGGGGAAACCTTTCTTATTACAATGCTGCACTAAGAAGAATTGCTCAGAGGTCTTTTCTCCCAGTCTAAGCTTTGTAGGCTAATCATTACTTTTAAGACTCTAGTTATGTCGATAGGAAGCCTGCTCTTTGTTGAAGCTTATCATTCTCCTAAAAAGTCTAATTACTGTAGATCCACCACTTTCTCTTAACACCGTTGATCCATGTTAGCATCCACCGTGCAGACTAAATGGGCTGCTAACAGGATGCTATGCTAGCAGTAATAATGGAACTTAACTGGAGCAGGAAGTATCCTGTTCACTCCATAATTCTGGATGAGCTACGTATGACGACTGGTCACTTTCATTTCTCACAAACATCTCCCTAGCTTCATTCTGATATGGCCGCCTCGACGAGTCCACTTAACGTGAGCTAACGTCGCAAGTCGGATTCTTGCGGAAAAAAAACACCTGCGGACCAACAGATAGACAGACAAGCAAACACACAGATGAACCCCACACACACTCAAGTCTGTTGGTTGAGCTCATGCATTGAGGGGTCTGTATGCTGGCAGGCCATTGTGTCGAGTCGGGCCTTTGTCTGTGCAGGCTGAAGCCAGCGATTGCACCTTAGCTACCACAGTTCAAGCGTAAACACTTTTTGTGTGCCACAATATACACTGTTGCCAGTGGACCCCTAAATCCTTGGAACAGCTGAGTCCTAGGGTGTCAAAGATAATGGCGATTTATTTCAATGTGAGGTTCTCATTGCCCCCCCCCCCCCAAAAAAAAAACTTTTCCTCCCCTCCTCCTCCCTCAAACCGATTAAAATTAAGCCGTAAACATGTGAGGCAGGAATTAGCACATTTAGCGAGTCTCCTCTTCCCACATCGCATTTTCGTTCTGGAGAGACTGACACCCGCAGCCAAACGCGGGTGCAATTTTAATGACTCGCGTCGTTTTTGAAGTCCACGAGAAAAAAGCGGCGCTCGCCGTTTGTGGCAGCGCTAGATATGGCGAGGCCACGGCCGGCCATGATTGGGGGGGAGGGGGGTGTGGGGGACACACGCCTCCGACTCGGACTCGGGCTCTCGATAGGATCGGTGTCATTTTCCTCTCCACGATAAGACGCCTCGCTGACAAGACCCGATTAGGAGAAAAAAAAAATCATTATTACGAGGCCTTTCATCCGCCGGGGGGGTTTACCGATAAACAGCTTACCCGTGGGTAGATTTACTGAAAGCAAAATGTTAGGCTATACGTTAAGGCACATATGTCGGAAATACAGTTTCGGGCTATATTCCGTCTATATTTCTTAGAATTGATTTCTTTCCTTGAGACAAAAGACAAATACATTTCCCCCTTAAAAAATATTTAATAAAAGGCCTCCTTTCTGCCTAACTGCAAACTCAAGCTGTGAAATATTTTAATCCCATCTCTCAGTGCCATGAATCAAACAATTATCAAATAACTTCCTATTCTTTTTGAAACACCACAGCATTCAGATTTTATCAGACTACAAAAAACGAAAGTTATTGAATATGCTATACCTCGAGGAAATCCACTTTAGCAAACTGTCCTTATAAAAGACAAATGAACAAGAACATACTGAAATATTAAAATGACACTGTGCCACAGAATGAATAACCTGAAGCAGAAGTGGAGATAGAGCCTACATTCCTAAGAAAGGGATCTACAATGGGTATATCTCAACATAGACGCCACAACGTATGTGCAAATGATCTAAATACATTTGCATTAATCAATTCACTACTTCTTGGATAAACATCGCTCTATTATTTGGATTGTGACACGCAAAATATTTAGTCTTAAAACATTTTGTAAATAGAAAATCTACCCCACCCTCGACCACGTGAAACACTTTATTGTTCATTTAGCTTTACATTTTTTATTACAAAAACAATGTACCACAGCGCCTCTCCTCTATATAATGATGTAATATAACTGTACTGATGATAAATATATGAATATGCATATATGAAGTGTAAATAGTTTCTTGGTGTCTTGACAATGTATTACTTTGTATTTTTATGTAATTACTTTTGCTGTTCTTGTCTCTAACTGTTCTGTACTCTGTCATGCATTTTTATGTTTGATGTGGACCCCAGGAAGAGTAGCTGCTGCATGTGCAGTAGCTAATGGGGATCCTAATAAAGGAAACTTCCTTCAAACAACGACAAAGAGGACCACATAAACAACAGCACAATGTAAGCTATTTGAATTGAAATAAACAGATGAACAGATTCATAAACTTACATTTTCACTATTATCAACATTATGAGGAGAGACAATATTAGACTTAAGCATACTATTTTGTGACGAACGGGATTCTCTGATAAATGACAAGTGATACCAGTTAGCAGAATATTACCTTTTATCCTCTTCCCTTATTTTCCTCTTTGCCCGAGACCCAATGTAGCTGGATTTGATACAATGACGCTAAATGGTATTGACAGATAGTTTGATTTATTGTTAGATATTGTCCTCTGTTGCCAGATAGCACAAAACAGTTATAAATGTGTTGTCTCATAAGAAGAGAACAAGAAAAGAAATTTCAACGTTGAAAGCCAGTTCCGAAACAATATTTCTGGGTATTGCTAAATATAGCTTGTTATGTCATTTGCTAAGTGTTTAGCCAAAAATGATTTGAAGCGCAAGCATCACTTTGGAGGCTAAACACCAAAAGAATGATAAAGTCTGATCTTAAGACAGAACGGGGAGAAATGAAGAGAGTGAGAAAGAGAAACAGAGAAAGAAAGGACTAAGATGGAGGGGGGGGAGATCGTGCGAGCCGGGGACAAGCATGAGCCATGTTACTGAGGCACTCCAGCACCCATGGACTCACAGCAAGTCTCAAAGCCATGCTTTGCTTCAAACGAGCGCCGAGGACTTTAAAAAAATTTTTGTTTACAAAACATATTTATTTATTTCTCCACCCCATCATGTATCTATTTAGTTATCTGTGTCCCCAACACCCTGTGCTCTGCCACTGGAGTCATGTTCCATGACGACAATCAATGCTCTCTCCCTCCCTCTCCTCCCCTCGACTTTTAATACCGCTGCAGTTGGAAATCAAACTGCTCTAAAACAAATTGATCTAATCTGTAATACAGTTGTCACATCATCACAGGGTCCCTGCATGGTCCGCCTTGGTGACAACTGCAGGGCTGCTTAGCTTAGCCCACGATGTCTGCCTACTGCTTTGTTGGTCGCTTCAATGATTTATCATAAAAAAACGAGGGAGATTGAGAGTGGGAGGGAGAGAGAGAGGGGAAGAAAAGGGAGAAAAAGAAAGGCCGGGGCTGTCGATTGAGTCATTGGCACCTTTGATTGACAAGGTCTAATCAGCTTATCTCAGTGCTAATAAAGTTGATGGCCTGCGGTGCTGCTCTCTGCCTGGCACAGAGTGAACTTTGGGCTGCCGAGGGGCCACCAGGGGCCCGGGCCCCGACCCTCTCTGCTTATCTAAACAGGTCTGAAATCAATCCCTAATGAGCTGATTTCATTTTCCCCCATCGATCAGAGCACTGACACCGGGGCCGCGAGCCGAGGAGCGATCTCGGCTTCATCGCTAGCCCCTTGAGTTTCTCTTTTATTCGTTTTGCCCACTTTGTGGTTTGTTTCACTTGCTTTGCTTTGTTTTCGACCGCTGAGCTTTAAAAAGAGGAAAAGGGGGTTGACATTTTGGTGGAGCCAAGATTAGAGGCCTCTGTTTTTTCTAATGATTAATATCCAATACATGTACAATAATATGCCTGTCAAATCATAGATGGGAAAAAAACACTAACGTGTGCCATCTAACAAACATACATCAACCGGTACAGGCTAAACAAAACAAATTACTCCCAGAAGCATCTTAAGTTGAAACAGAGTGATTGTATTTCTCTTTATTTTCTCAAAAAGTATGATTTTAGGTCAATAATCAATTGAGTACAGTATGCACGTGTGTATAGTGTTCAGATATACTGTAGGGGTATGCACTTCAAAAGGAAGCCAGTATTGTATTAATCGCCCCTCAGCATACAAAACTAACTCTACCCCTCTACCTCTCCAATTGATTCTAATCAAGGGGAGAGAGCACTTCAGTACATCTACAAAATGGAATCTGACATGCCATCCATCTCTAAACATGTCTAATCAGACCCCTCTCACATCTTCACAAAGTCAAATTGTGCCTCAGAATCTGACCTCTTTGATTTGGAGTCAGTCTAGCCTCCTCACATTTTGGGCTTGCAGACACCCTTGATTCAAATGTGTTTAAATTGGCTAACTACATGCCCTCCTCCTGTACTTAGGGCTCTCTTTAAAGCAGGCTAGCCCTCCGTCTGCATGTTCATATGCGCGCCTTTTAAGTCTGTGCCCTCCACTAATGAAGTTCTATACTTTATTTATGAGACAAACAGAGGCTGGTTCTTAAGGGTGTGTGTGGTAAATAGCTTGGGATGTCCACAGAGCCTTCTCAATATCCCTCAAAGGGCTTTCAGTGCTCTTGGCAAGCCGGCGCTTTCCAAAATACACTGGAGAGTGTGAAATAGAGAAAAAAAAAAACAGTGCTCAAATAAATTCTCTAAAATGATATTCTGTGAAGACTCACCATTTCAAAGAACTGAGAGGACGTCTTTTTTTATAAAGTGACCTTATGGTACCCTGGCTTTCTTGATTTGTGGTCATTAAGTGGAATGTTATCGATGCCAAAGTAAAGGGGGGGGGGGGCAAGCAGCAGTTGGAGCTCCATCTTTTTT
Organism: Oncorhynchus masou masou; assembly: GCF_036934945.1. Classification (NCBI taxonomy): domain Eukaryota; kingdom Metazoa; phylum Chordata; class Actinopteri; order Salmoniformes; family Salmonidae; genus Oncorhynchus; species Oncorhynchus masou. The sequence goes on along the minus strand of NC_088242.1, from coordinate 37,147,225 downwards.
TCTGCCTTTGTTCAGGATCTCTCTCTCTTTGAAAGAAAAGAGAAACTGTCTTTAAATATTTTTTTTCTCCCCATTGGTCAATTACAGTACTTATGGGGCATAATTATATATTGTGTGGATTTGGAGGGTGACTTAGAATTATTGTAAAATAGCTACACTAACTGTTCTTCACTTAAGGATGCTTTAATTTTCCGTCTTAAAAAGAGTTTGTGTTTCGTGTAACAGCGTATTTATGACCAGAGTAAGTATTTTTAATTGGACAAACACAACGCACAGATTATTATTGTTTAACCCTTTTAAAACAATATCCATCCCGACATTCAACATTTCAAAGCATATCCTTTATCCATTTTAAGCAATCTTAAAAATGTAGAAATGTTTATGCTTCAGAACGATGAATAAAAGCCCGGTACATACTCGTATCATTATCTCTTTTAGTTTGAAAGTGAGATAACTGAATGGGGCATTTGTTAGGCCAAACAAGTGAATTGAGCACTTGCACAAAATAAAATCTTTCAAAAATCTTTTGTGAATTTTGTCAACACTAAAATACAATGAAAAACATTAAACAGAATGACTACAAAACCACTGAATTTCATGTCTTCTCGTGGTGCTGTGATTGTCCACCGATGTAAATATGCAGTACAGGTTGTTGAAACAGCATTGGAATGACCACCAGTCAACGTTTGTGTTCTCAGTGCCTTCAGAAAGTATTCACACCCATTGACTTAATCCACAATTTTTTGTGTTACAGCCTGAATTCAAAAATTATTAAAATTGACACACAATACCCTATAATGATATATAAAACAAGGTTTACACATTTTTGCTAATTTATTGAAAATTAAAAACAGAAATCTCTCATGTACATCAGCATTCACAACCCTAGGTCAACACATGTTAGAATCACCTTTGGCAGGGATTACAGCTCTGCCAAAGGTGACTCTTTTTGAGTAAGTCTCTAAGAGCTTTGCACACCTGGACTGTACAATATTTGCATATTATTACTTGAACAATTCTTCAAGCTCTGTCAAGTTGGTTATTGACCATCACTACACAGCCATTTTCAAGTCTTGCCATTGATTTTCAAGACGATTTAATTCAAAACTGCCACTTAGGAACATTTAATGTCTTCTTGGTAAGAAACTCCAGTGTATATTTGGCCTTGTGGTTTTGGTAATTTTCCTGCTGAAAGGTGAATATGTCCCCCAGTATCTGTTGGAAAGCAGACTGAACCAGGTTTTCCTCTAGGATTATCTATTCAGTTTATTTTTATTCTAAAGAACTCCTGAGTACTTGCCGATGACAAGCATACCCATAACATGATGCACCCACCATCATGCTTGAAAATATAAAGATATGGTACTAAATATAAAGAGTGGTACTCAGTGATGTGTTTTATTTGCCCCAAACACAACACTTTTTATTCAGGACTTAAAGTCAATTTCTTTGCCACATTTTTTGCAGCTTTACATCAGTGCTTTGATGCAAACAGGATGCATGTTTTAGAATATTTTTATTTTGTATTATTGTTACCAATCTACACTTCTTTGCGAGGCATTGGAAAACCTCCCTGGTCTTTGTGGTTCAATCTGTGTTTGAAATGAACTGCTAGACCGAGGGAACTTACAGATAATTGCATGTGTGGGGTACAGAGATGACATCGTCATTCAAAAATCATGCTATGTAAGCACATTTTTACTCCTGAACTTATTTAGGTTTGCCATAAGAAAGAGTTTGACTCAAGCCATTTCCACTTTTAATTTTTGATGAATTTCTAAAAACATAATTCCACTTTGACATTATGGAGTACAGTGTGTAGACCAGTGACACAAAATGTCAATTTAATACATGTTTAATTCAGGCTGTAAATACAACAACATTTTGAAAAAGTCGAGGGGTGTGAATACTTTTTGAAGGTCCTGCATTTCTCACACGTCTGGGGTCTCAACACGTTTGAGTTCTAAGATTGTTTGTTGTCTGTGGTCTGACAGTGTTCCCAACGTGACTCGGCTGTTGCCTCTCAGCATTGGTTCTCCCTGAGCATTTGTCGTTTCAGCTTGTGCATCTGAGCGGAGGGCCGGAACCGACAGGAGGGTGAGGGGGGGGGATCACAGATTAAACACGAGGTGACAAAGGCTCAAACCCCACCAAACCCCAAACAACTCACTGCTGGTGTAGACCTGAGCAGTGAGCAGTGTGTGTGCGACCAGGATAAACAACCATTGTTCTCAGTTAGCCGCACAAACAGGGCAGATGAGGGTTCAGAGGGCGCATGACTAGCCCTTACTGTGGAAAGTAATAGGCCCGGGAGGTAGAGAACACGGGTAGAACACGGACCATTTCTTTAACACCAACCAACACACTAGACAAACCATCAAAAAGAGCCATTCAACTGAAATACATGACTGAATAGAATCAAAATAGGGTCTGCCACAGAGTTCGACACGGGGAAAACAAGAATAATATAAGTCTCGGAGATCATCAGAGAATCATATGAAACAACATTTTTAAGCAGAGAATGCAGATTGTATTTATGAATTTGTGAGTTCTACTTACTGAACATCAAAAGGCAGTGGTCTGTGCACCCCTTTCTCGACGTGAATGATTAAATCTGTCGATGTCACACGCGCGCCATTCCTCCATTATAGTGTAAATGAACAAAACTTTTTCAAAACTACTGCGGAAGCCACAGAAAGCCAGTTGATACTTCAAGAATGAGCTTTGATATCTCTCTAAGGAATACACTGTGACTCAATAATGTTGTGACTGTCAGGAGGAGAAAAAACGAATAACTGGTTTAATCTATTTCAAATCCAAATGAGATAATTTCTCCATATTTAAAGATAAAAAAAAAAAAACTAACCTTGGTAATGAGGAAAACACTCATTGACTTTCTGTTCGAGATGGCCATGTATTCAGTGATGTTTATTGTGCTTTGTTTGGGTCTCTAAATTAAGAACTAGTGGAGGAAACGCTGATGTTGTTTATTTCAGTAGACCCCTGTCTTTTTGGCGCTATAAAAAACAACTCACACACACACGCAGATGCAGGGGAGAAGAGCGTGTGTTTTTCCCAGGAGCCAAACGAGGAGCAGTGGCGCCTGCTCTGTCGCCCGTACACCTCTCTCCCCCTTGCTTGCCTTTGATGTGCTCCTGAAAATGTCACCAGTCGTCAAGGAGCTTTTTCCTCTCTCTCTCTATCCACCTCACGTACAAGCGAGACAATTTGCTGTCGCTCACTCACCCCCCCCCCCCCCTTTCCATCCAAACAGAATGCATACCGGTTTCCACTGCTATCTGGTAGCCAGCTTCCAGCCTCCGAGATGACCTTTCCAGCTTCTCTGTGTTGTCCAACAGATGTGCTCTCTAAAACAAATTGGAGAAAAACGAGACAGAAAAATTATGATTGAGAGGGCTGGGAAGCGTTTCAGAGAAACATCTCAACACTGCCATCAAAACACAGACAACCACAACAGCAATGGCCAGTTCCAATATTCTTCATTAACAAACACTTGTAGCAGGTGAAATATCGGTAACATGCATGTTGAGTTGGGGGGGGCATATCGCACAGTTGTTACTGCAAAAAGAAAGAAAACTATAAGTACAATAAAGTACCTATTCTTATTCAAAGTAAAATAAGAATCACCAGAAGGTTCTTCTCTTTTTTACCCCCCCCCCCCTCCTCTTCTTGTTCAGTCTACTGCAAGTAATTACTTCACATTTAGCGCAGAGGGCAAAGTTGATGGAGGGAGGAAGAGCTAATTGAGATGTAATAAATTATCATTTGCAGCTTTCAAGTTCAAAAAAAAAAAACCCTGTCAAGGCGATGGCTCTGGAATTAAGGAGGAAAGCCTCATTAAAGTGGAAATCAAACACATTTACTCTCCTAATGTATTTGGTTATGGAACATAAGAAAGATATTGCTTTCTCGAAATTTCTACTGGTGTGGCAAATGGATGATGACAGACCAAGTAGACCACTTCAAAAGGTGACCATAGGACCATATCATGCCAATCAATTTGGAAGTGTGTTACGTAAAAGAGTGAATACTGAAATGCAACATTAGCCTAACATAATTACCGAAGGCTGAATAAACAGAAAGCACCAAAACAAATAGCAAAATACACAACACACACATCAGCGACATGTACCATGCAATCATATAAACAAGGACCAGTGACAGTTACATCCTAAACAAATGGACACCGAGATATAATGACAATAATGGATTATAGGTACTCTTAAACGGCATGTGCAAACATAACACGTTTAGCAGTCCTATACCGGTGCTGACCAGTTAGTACTAGCCACTTCCTATACTAGATTATACTTGTATAGACTAAGAGCAATCCTTACAACCATGAGTTCCAGTTCCAGAATACATCTTCACAACAGCATATCAAGCCTTGTACACAGAGTGCACTGTATGTTGACATACTCAGAGGTATCAACAACTGACAAGGCTGCCCATTGAAACGATGTACAGCTGTTCTAAAAGGGGTATTCAAGGTACTTTGTGTTTCTTAAATAAGCAAGTGATTGATTGGATCATTTTTCAAAGACAGAGGTGTTTTCTTTATCTAGACACTGGTAGGAGTTGTAATAGAATATTACATTTGGCATCAACAACGTCAGTGAATGACATGGCCAACATCCACCCCGAGCCGTTCTCTTCTGAAAGACAGGTCGTTCCGTTTGATTTCAATCCCTATTTTGACCGCACCCTTTTTCATTAGAACAAAACGTTCCATACATATTGGCCCCTGTTAGAAGTGGTTGAGTAGTGAGTCATAAACAACAAAAAATGTGATTTGCAAATAAAGAATGCAACATTTAAATAAAAAACCCAGTCTGTAAATATGCCCGTGTAGTTTCACAAACATATACCATGATCAAAAAGCATACGAGTCATCGTTAACAAAAACAAATTATGCTTAGCAAATACATTCGTTGGATTTTAGAAATTTGTGACGCCACGGATTACATTTATGACCTGCATTTTATGTACACTGAACAAAAATATAAACGCAACATGTAAAGTGTTGGTCCAATGTTCCATGATTTGAAATAAAAGATCCCAGACATTTTCCATATGCACAAAAAGCTGTCTCTCGAATTGTGTACACAGATTTGTTTCTGTCCATGTTAGTGAGCCTTTCTCATTTGCCAAGATAATTCATCTACTTGACAGGTGTGACATATCAAGAAGCTGATTAAACAGCATGAACATTACACAGGTGCACCTCGTGCTGGGGACAATAAAATGCGCAGTTTTGTTGCATAACACAATACCACAGATGTCTCACGTTTTGAGGGAGTGCAATTGGCATGCTGACTGCAGGAAAGTCCAGCAGAGATGTTGTCAGACAATTGAATGTTCATTTCTCTAACCATAAGCCGCCTCCAACGTTGTTTTAGAGAATTTGGCGGCCAACCGGCCTTACAACAGCAGACCACGTGTATGACGTCGTGGTTTGCGGATGTCAACGTTGTGAACACATTGCGCCATGGTGGCGATGGGGTTATGGTATGAGCAGGCAGGCAGGCTACAGACAATGAGGACAATTGCACTTTTATCAATGGAAATTTGAATGCAGAGAGATACTGTGATGAGATCCTGAGGCCCATTGTTGTGCCATTATATATCCCATTTAGCAGACGCTTTTGTCCAAAGCGACTTACAAGTCGGCTGGGGCCACTACTTTTACATATGGGTGGCCCCAGCGGGAATGGAACCCACGACGCTTGGCGTTGCAAGCGCCATGCTCTACCGACTGAGCCACACAGGACCATTCATCCGTCTCCATCACCTCATGCTTCAGCATGATAATGCATGGCCCCATGTTGCAAGGATCTGTACACAATTTCTGTTAGCTGAAAATATCCCAGTTCTTCCATGGCCTGCATGGCAGACATGTCACCCATTGAGCACGTTTGGAATGCTGTGGATCGACGTGTACGACAGCTTGTTCCAGTTCCCAACAATATTCTATATTCTGGGACAACATTCTATAGGCAACAAATCAACAGCCTGATCAACTCTCTGCGAATGAGACGTGTCACGCTGCATGAGGCAAATGGTGGTCACACCAGACACAGACTGGTTTTCTGATCCACTCCCTTACATTTTCTTTGTGACCAACAGATGCATATTTGCATTCCCAGTCATGTGAAATCCATAGATTAGGACTTTATTTATTTCAATTGACAGATTTCCTTAAATGAACTGTAACTCAGTAAAATCTTTGAAGTTGTTGCATTTTTATTTTTGTTCAATATATTTACATTTGTGAGTTGCATTTTATGGATCAGTTTGTGCATATTAATGAAACAGTATCAAGATTAGGAGATCTTCAGTTCTCTTAAAAATATCATAAAAACAAATATATCACATACTTTTAGAAATGCATCAATTTGGTATCCTAGCTTCCTTTCCTTCTTTTCTTTCCTAATTTCCTTTACTTGATACATTTCCTTCCTTTCCTCTCCTTTGTTTCATAACTCTCTTTCCTTCCATCTTAGCTTCCTTTCCTCATTTCCTGGCTCACTTTCCTTCTCTAGCCTTTTACAAATCTCCCTTTCCCTCTTATTCTATAATTTCCTAGCTTCCCCCCATTTCCTTTCCTTGTTTCTTTTCCTAGTCCCATTTATTAGATTCCTTTCCTCATTTGCTAGGAAAGGGAGTTAGGAAAAGAGGAAAGTAAATGGTGCTAGGAAAGCTAAGGAGAGGAGGAAAGGAAGGAAAGGGAGAAAGGAAATAGGCTAAGAAAGGAGAAAAGAGAAACATGAGGTGAGGAAAGGGTGCTAGGGAAGGAAAGGGAGCAAGGAAAGGAGAAAAGAAAGCTAGGATTTAAACAAAAACATTTAAGATAATTGAAGATCTCCAAATCTGGTTGCCAGATCATTAACCTGCACAAATTGACCATAAAACACAACTCACAAATGTAAAGAAAGACATAAATGCATAAAATGCTGGTCACAAATGTAATCAATCCGTGGAGTCACAAATGTTTTCACATTCACAAAAACATATTTAACCACTGTCGTGTTCGCAAAGCTAGAAATATGTTTTGTAAAATGCGCAGCGTTAATATACATGTAATTGTCTTGCATTTATTTGCTAATCACCACATTCAATGTCATTGTATTATTACATTATAAATGGCCCTAACAAGCCATTCAGATAGATATGCGGAAAAGTCACAGTCAAGGGTTGTGCCATCTTTTATAATAACCTGAACTCAATTATACATCTAGACCTACATATACATAAAGGTAATTTGCCTTGGGATTCTCCAGTCTTTCAGTAGTCATGTCTTTCCTGAACCTACATGTGTGACGTTTTAAACCCTTTTAACACGAGTTATGTTATGCAAGCCCAACAAGGCTACCATAGACGTACCATAGATCCACCACTCAGATGAATGGTAACTCTCTCTGTAAGGGGTTTCCACCCGTTTTGAAAGAGGGAGGGGAGCGCTGAAATCTCTAGTTCTAGTTAACCTGTCAAAAATGTGTACCAGCTAATCACTCCAAGGAAATAAAATAGATAAAATGAGACGACATCCCACTTTTCAAACTTTGACAATCAGAGGGATGGGAACAGAGAAGAGAAAAAAATGCCTCCATTTTTGATTTACCCGTCTTCTCCTTGCTGGTTGACAGATGTCATTTAAAACTGCAGAAATACTTTTAATAGTTAAAGGGAGGGAGGGAGGGGTGGAGGATGTTGGTGGGAGAGAGTGAGGTGGAGAGGAGGGAGAGAGAGAAGGGGGCTGGCGGGTGGTGGGTGGCTGGGTGTGCAGAGTGACGGTGGTGTGCCGATGCGCGCCGTGTGGGGAGAGAGAAGGGAGTCAGCTCGGCTTAATGAGCCCCTATGGATCAGCGGAGATGGAGGGGACGTATTGACATGCAACGCTTAAGCTAATACACCTAGACCATGGCTGTGCCTGTGTGCCTCGGAGCACAAGGAAGCCGGGGATACTGACAGAGGAGCTCACTCCCCCGTTCTTCAAAGAGCTCAAGTGATTAGTATGTTATCATTACCATTCGAAACGTGATTTTCCTATTCCCTCTCGGCAAAGGTGACACGTCTCGGGGAGACGGCCAGCAGACTTGCTGCGGTGAAAAGCCACTTCAAAGCATTTTCTTGAATTTCTTTCTCCCGCTATCTCTCTCTCCCTCGTTCTGTCTACTTTTCGGTGGGGGGTTATTCGGGGATGTGCTGGTGGTAGCGGTTGTGGGGTGGGGTGGGGGTCATTAGAATAATGCGCCCAGCCAGGTTTGACGCTGACGTAACCTGAAGGAAGGGTTGAGAGTGCAGCCTAGCCGGCACAGATCCAGTAACGACACCGCATCACCGGTCATATAACGACTTCAGCCAGAGAAATAAATCAACCAACAGGAAAGTAACCAAAAGTATGTGGACACCTGCTAGTCAAACACCTCAATCCAAAATCACAGGCATTAATATGGCGTGGGTCCCACCTTCGCTGCTATAAAGGAAGGCTTTCCACTAGATGTTGGAACACTGCTGCAGGGACTTGCTTCCATTCAGCCACAAGTGCATTTATGAGGTCTGGCACTGATGTTATGCCCGGCTTGGTGTTCCAATGTGATGGGGTTGAGGTCAGTGCTCCGTGCAGGCCAGTCAAGTTCTTCCATACCGATTTCAACAAACAATTTCTGTTTCTGACTTCGCTTTGTGCACGGGGGCATTGTCATGCTGACAGAGGAAAGGGTCTTTCCCCACAAAGTTGGAAGGACAAAATCGTCAAGAATGTAATTGAATGCTGTAGCATTAAGACTTTGCTTCACTGAGCCTCCCGAGTGGCGCACTGCATCCCAGTGCTAGAGGCGTTACTACAGACCCGCGTTCATTCCCGGGCTGTGCCACAACTGGTCGTGGCCGGGAGTCCCATAGGAGGGCGCACAATTGGCCCAGGTTAGGGGAGGGTTTGGCCGGTGGGGCTTTACTTGGCTCATCGGCGCCCTAGTGACTCATTGTGGCAGGCTGGGGGCCTGCAGGCTGACCCCGGTCACCAGTTGAGCGGTGTTTACTCCAACACATTGGTGCGGCTGGCTTCCGGGTTAGGCTGACAGGTGTTAAGGAGCGTAGTTAGGCGGTTCATGTTTCGGAGGAAGAATGACTCCACCTTTGCCTCTCCTGAGCCTGTTGGGGAGTTGCAGCGATGAGACAAGATCGGAAATTGGGGAGGAAAAGGGGGGTATAATACAAACAAAAAAATTCCTTTACTGGAACGAAGAGGCCTAAACCATGAAAATCAGCCACAGACCATTATTCCACCACCAGACTTTACAGTTGACACTACGCATTTGGCAGGTACTGTGGCGTTCTCATTGCATCCGCCAAACCCAGAATTGTCCGTCGGACTGCCAGATGTGAAGCATCACTCCAGAGAACGCGTTTCCACTGCTCCAGAGTCCAATGGCAGCGAGATTTACACCACTCCAGCCGACACTTGGCATTGCGCATGGTGATCTTAAGCTCCTGACAAACAGTTCTTGTGCTGAAGTTGCTTCCGGAAGCAGTTTGGAACTCGGGAGTGAGTGTTGCAACAGAGGACAGACGATTGTTACATGCTGCGCACATCAGCACTGGCGGTCCCGTTCTGTGAGCTTGTGTGGCCTACCACTTTGCAGTTGAGCCGTTGTTGCACCAAGACATTTCCACTTCACAGTACCAGCACTGACAGTTGACCCGGGGCAGAAATTTGACAAACTGACAAACTGACTTGTTGAAAAGGTGGCATCCCTATGACGGTGCTACGTTGAAAGCCACTGAGCTTTTCAGTAAGGCCATTCTACTGCCAATGTTTGTCCTTGGAGTTTGCATGGCTTTGCAACGGGTGTGGCTGAAATTGCCAAATCTACTAATTTGAAGGGATGTCCACATACTTTTGTATATATAGCAAACTAGGCGACAAAATAGGGTGGTCCTCGTACACGAAACAGGTATCAAATGCATTTGTAGGTATGAGTACTAAACAGGTCCCAAATCCATAACCTAATACCTACATTAGAAAACAACATAAACAACAACAAAACATATATATTTCTTTACCTGTACAACAATCTCTCTACTTATGCAATGGGACAAGAGGACGGACTAAGGGCAGAATTTCTCCCTTCAGAAATGTGATTGTGCATTTCCCTAAGCCACCCAGTCAGTGTCAGAATCTTCCCTGCTACTCATTTAAATAAAGTGCCAAGTTGCTGGCCACTCCTGGTGAGCTACAACAGACAATATCAAGCCTTTACCCCTGTGGCTTTGACAGAGGAGCCGAGTCACCAAAACATCACAAGAATAAACACACAAACACGTGCACTCATACACGCAGACACACATAGGGAGGCATATACACAGGCGCATACACATTGACCTATAAATAAATACCTTCCATATACCGTACCTCCTAAATAAATAATGGCCTGTTATCGAAATAATTGTTCTTCTCATGCAGCTAAACATCAAATGATTTAAAAACAGTCCATGATAAATATTGTGCGTCTGCGAGTGCATTGGTGCACGCCCCTTCCCCATTTCCGCATATGCCTTTTTATCTGACACCTACATTTGAAACAAAGACCTTCTTAGGAACTATAAAAATTGGATTTGTTTTTGTTGTCCCCCCCGTTGGAGAACTGCACTTCAGTTGTACGTTATTAACAGACAGCCCCAGAACAATGCAGCTGCAGCTCAAAAGAATGTCTTCCTTCCATTTTCTGCTGCCTTTTATTAAATATCAAACACCAGCAGTTACTATCACCATTTTCCAAAGTTCAGATGCTTCCTTATTATTTCAATAAGGGGAGGAGAGTCGAAGTGAATACTGATGACAGCTGTGATTCAGACTGACTGTGTGATCTTCTCTGCGGTTTGTTTGGGACTTGTAAGACGAGGAATTACAAGTGTCAAACAGCTGTGAATATGGGTGCTAAATATTTAAACATGTTTTCCAGCTGGGGAAAAAGTATAGTTTTTAAAAGGGGGCTTAAGTGTGTATAAGCTGTGCCAGCCTTTGATTCAAAAGCAGGAAGAACGGGAGGGAAAAGGAGTAGACAGAAGGGTTGTGATGGTGAAGAGGGCGCGAATCAAACCAAATGAAATAGCAGTGCGTTCCAAAGGGGAAGAACAGGTGAGGTAACGAAAGGTGTCTCCTGACCAGGGGGCAACTGGGAAAAGCACTGTGTGGAAAAGCACTGTGTCAAGGTGGAGGGAAGGGAAAACAAAAGCAAATGAAAAGAAGTCTGGAGAGAACAGTAGTGAGGGTTCTAAATTATGAATGGACGTGAATGGATGCTTTGATAGAAATTGTATGAAATACAACAAAAACATTCACAAATGCTAAGAATCCTGCATATGCACATTCACAGACGCCCTTAAAACACAAGCACACACAAGCTCAGACAACATCCTCTCCCTCAATGAGAGCAAGACAAAGGAGCTGTTAGTGGACTACAGGTAACGGAGTTCCCATTCACATTGATGGGACTGTAGTGGAGTGGGTTGAGAGCTTCAAGTTCCTCGGTGTCCACATCACTAAGGATCTATTGTGGTCCACACACACCAACACAGTCGTGAAGAGGGCATGACAACACCTCTTTCACCTCAGGAGGCTGAAAAGATTTGGCATGGGTCCTCAGATCCTCAAAAAGTTCTACAGCTGCACCATTGAGAGCATCGTGACTTGCTGCATCACCGCATGGTATGGCATCTGCTTGGCATCCGACCGCAAGGCACTACAGAGGGTAGCGCATATGGCCAAGTAAATCACTGGGGGCGAGCTCCCTGCCATCCAGGACATCTATACCAGGCGGTGTCAGAGGAAGGCCCCTAAAGATATTCAAAGACTCCAAGTTATAGACTGTTCCCTGCTACCGCATGGAAAGCAGTACCGATGCACCAAGTCTGGAACCAACAGGGCCCTGAAAAGCTTTTACCCCCCAAGCTATAAGACTAAATAGTTAGTTCAATAGTTAACTAAATAGCTACCCGGACAACCAGCATAGACCCTTTTTGCACCCTTTTTTTTAGTTTATGTGCTTTCACATAAGCTGCTGCTACTGTTTATCATCTATCCTGTTGCCTAGTCACTTTGTTCCTAGTTATTTGTACATATCTGTATCTACCTCAATAACCTCGTACCCCTGCACTTCGACTCAGTACTAGTAACATGTGTATATAGCCCAGACTTTGTTACTCATTGTGTATTTATTATTACTTTTCTACCTTTTCTAAAATGTTCTCTCTCTGCATTGTTGGGAAGGACCAGTAAGTAAGCATTTCACTGTTAGTCTAACCCAGTTGTTTACCAAGCATGTGATGAATACTTTTGACTTGACAGATGAAATGCAAAATATCATGTTGCCTAAAGCGATGCTCCAAAAGATTTGCTTAAGCATGGCCAATTCATCTTCATAAGTATATTTTTTTTTATCACAACAAAGCAACAATGGATAGCAATAGATATTCCTGTGGAAAATTAGGAATGTGTCTTGTTCTTGTTTCTGAATTACAATTTAAAAGGGGAATCTGGTCGGCTAACAGAACGAGCGGTGATCATTTTACTCTAGCAAGTTCACACAGACCTACACTGAGTGTACAAAACATTAAAAACACCTGCTCTTTTAAGGAATGATTTGTTAACCTTGAGACAATTGAGACATGGATTGTGCATTTGTTCTATTCAGAGGGTGAATGGGCAAGACAAAAGATTTGTCTTTGAGCGGGGTATGGTAGTGGGTGCCAGGCACACAGGTTTGAGTGTGTCAAGAACTGCAACGCTGCTGGGTTTTTTCACGATCAACAGTTTCCTGTGTGTATCAAGGATGGTCCACCACCCAAAAGGACATCCAGACAGCTTGACACAACCGTGGGGAAGCATTGGGGTCAACATGGGCCAGCATCCCTGTGGAACGCATGACACATTGTAGAGTACATGCCCTGACGAATGGAGGCTGTTCTGACGGCAAAAGGGAGGTGCAACTCAATATTAGGAAGGCGTTTCTAATGTTTTGTACACGCAAGTGTATATCACTAATAAACCTACATCAGAAGAAACAACCGCCGTTTTGAATGTAAGGTTTGAGTGTACCAAACTGAACTCGAATTAGATTTATATATTACATCTCATGTCAGCCCATATGGTCTTTCACCAGCTATCAAGCAGCCCATGGCCACCAACCATGCTCACACCCAGCCAGTGTTCATTTGGGTTCAAACCAGAAGGGACAAATCAATCCCATCTTACTGTCAGTCTCATCATATAAAACCAAGCACTCTGCCTATTCAACGGTATCCTATAAGAAACGTATTGAACGGCAGAGGAGCCATGGTGGGCGGTGGCATCAAGGGGTCCTGCCGACGGTGCTAGATTGTTGAGCGAGGATTGCAGATAGGAGATCCTCTCTATGATCACATTACAGTGAGAAAGCTTCCACAGGCCACGTTACACAAAAACCACATTACAAAGTCAAAGATACAGTGCATTGCGAAAGTATTCGGCCCCCTTGAACTTTGCGACCTTTTGCCACATTTCAGGCTTCAAACATAAAGATATAAAACTGTACTTTTTTGTGAAGAATCAACAACAAGTGGGACACAATCATGAAGTGGAACGACATTTATTGGATATTTCAAACTTTTTTAACAAATCAAAAACTGAAAAATTGGGCGTGCAAAATGATCCAGCCCCTTTACTTTCAGTGCAGCAAACTCTCTCCAGAAGTTCAGTGAGGATCTCTGAATGATCCAATGTTGACCTAAATGACTAATGATGATAAATACAATCCACCTGTGTGTAATCAAGTCTCCGTATAAATGCACCTGCACTGTGATAGTCTCAAAGGTCCGTTAAAAGCGCAGAGAGAATCATGAAGAACAAGGAACACACCAGGCAGGTCCGAGATACTGTTGTGAAGAAGTTTAAAGCCGGATTTGGATACAAAAAGATTTCCCAAGTTTTAAACATCCCAAGGAGCACTGTGCAAGCGATAATATTGAAATGGAAGGAGTATCAGACCACTGCAAATCTACCAAGACCTGGCCGTCCCTCTAAACTTTCAGCTCATACAAGGAGAAGACTGATCAGAGATGCAGCCAAGAGGCCCATGATCACTCTGGATGAACTGCAGAGATCTACAGCTGAGGTGGGAGACTCTCTCCATTGGACAACAATCAGTCGTATATTGCACAAATCTGGCCTTTATGGAAGAGTGGCAAGAAGAAAGCCATTTCTTAAAGATATCCATAAAAAGTGTTATTTAAAGTTTGCCAGAAGCCACCTGGGAGAAACACCAAACATGTGGAAGAAGGTGCTCTGGTCAGATGAAACCAAAATTGAACTTTTTGGCAACAATGCAAAACGTTATGTTTGGCGTAAAAGCAACACAGCTCATCACCCTGAACACACCATACCCACTGTCAAACATGGTGGTGGCAGCATCATGGTTTGGGCCTGCTTTTCTTCAGCAGGGACAGGGAAGATCGTTAAAATTGATGGGAAGATGGATGGAGCCAAATACAGGACCATTCTGGAAGAACCTGATGGAGTCTGCAAAAGACCTGAGACTGGGACAGAGATTTGTCTTCCAACAAGACAATGATCCAAAACATAAAGCAAAATCTACAATGGAATGGTTCAAAAATAAACATATCCAGGTGTTAAAATGGCCAAGTCAAAGTCCAGACCTGAATCCAATCGAGAATCTGTGGAAAGAACTGAAAACTGCTGTTCACAAATGCTCTCCATCCAACCTCACTAAGCTCAAGCTGTTTTGCAAGGAGGAATGGGAAAGAATTTCAGTCTCTCGATGTGCAAAACTGATAGAGACATACCCCAAGCGACTTACAGCTGTAATCGCAGCAAAAGGTGGCGCTACAAAGTATTAAGTTAAGGGGGCTGAATAATTTTGCACGCCCAATTTTTCAGTTTTTGATTTGTTAAAAAAGTTTGAAATATCCAATAAATGTCGTTCCACTTCATGATTGTGTCCCACTTGTCGTTGATTCTTCACAAAAAATACAGTTTTATATCTTTATGTTTGAAGCCTGAAATGTGGCAAAAGTTTGCAAAGTTCAAGGGGGCCGAATACTTTCGCAAGGCACTGTATGTACTGTGCAGGCCAACATAAAACACAAAAGCTGGAGGATAGAAAACTCTCGAGGCAAGATTATTTTGAGCCTTCAAAGACATTTCAACAAATCAAAATCAAACAAAATTGTATTCGTCACATGCTCAGTCAACAACAGGTGAGGACTAACAGTGAAATGCTTACTTACGGGACGCTCCCACCAAAATCAGAGAGGAAAATAATAACAGTAGGAATAAATACTCAATGAGTAACGATAACCTTGGCTATATACACAGGGCACCAGTACCGAGTCGATGTGCAGGGGTACGAGGTAGACATGTACATATAGGTAGGGATAAAGTGACTAGGCAACAGGATAGATAATAAACAGTAACAGCAGCGTATGTGATGAGTCAAAGGGGAGTGCAAAAATGGTCAATGCAGATAGTTAAATAGTTAACCAATAGCTACCCGGACTATTTAGAAGCTGTTAGAAGCTGTTTAGGGTTCTGTTGGTTCCAGACTTGGTGCATCAGTACCGCTTGCCGTGCGGTAGACGAGAGAAAAGTATATGACGGGAGGCTGGAGTCTTAGAAAATGTTTGACACCACCAGGTAAAGAGGTCCTGGATGGCAAGGGAGCTCGGCCCTAGTTATGTACTGTGCAGGACGCATTACTCTCCGTAGCGCTTTGCGGGCAGATGCCAAGTAGTTGCCGTACCAAGCGGTGATGCAGCCAGTCAAGATAATCTCATTGGTGCAGCTGGATAACTTTTGAAAGATCTGAGGGCCCCTGCTGAATATTTTCAGCCTCCTGAAGGGGAAGCGGCATTGTCGTGTCCTCTTTAGGACTGTATTCGTCTTGTGTGGACCATGATAATTCCCTTAGTGAGGTGGACACCGAGGAACTTGAAGCTCCTGGCCTGCTCCACTACAGTCCCATCGATGTGGATGTTGGCGTGCTTGGCCCTGCATTTTGTGTCGTCCACGATCTTTGACCACCTCCCTGTAGGCCATTTCATCCTTGTCAAAGTCTCATTAGATGCAGTATTGTTATATGAACGTCTCTTGCCTTTAATGAAGTGATCAAATAAGCCAGAAAAAAGCCCCCATCCAGAATGTAGTCATTGATTGCATTGAAATATCGTAAAGAAGGTATCTAACTAATATCTTAATTATACTGATAACCGGGGGTGAAAGTAGATTTAAAAGACAGTGAATATGTACACTCATCGGGGACATGGCCGACCCTGTCCACTGGTGGCAGTAAGATAACTTAATTGAGCGAACAGTAGCCTAAGAATTTTGATAACTTAAATACATATTGGAGTCTTTTCCATTGTAATCTCAATACAGCAATAGCCATTTGCATTCCAAACAGTTTTCCCACAATTGTATTTTTAAATATTGCAATATGCCTGGCTGGGTTTCTGCTTTTCACTGACAGTCGCAATTTAACAAATCTATTTGGTATTTGCGGTGCGTGCTGCCCAAATTGCGGGCCCTCCCGGCCGTAGGTTACACCATTTAAAACAATCCACAGCTTTTGCTTTTTAAGAAGCTAATGATCCTCTTTGGCAAAATCATGCCTTCTGGTGTAGTAGCCTATTTTGAATGTTTTGTATTCATTTCTGTATAGACAGGAGAAAGCTAATTAGGCTATATCATTATGACCCCTTGCCTTATAGAGATGCCCCCTATGCCTTTTAATGTGGCATAAACACAACCAGTTATGTTTTCATCCGATTGTCAAACAATCACTTAACAAAGGCGCTCCAGTAGGCTACCCGCGCACATTCGTTCACTCACAAAATAATTTCAGCACCCGAACACCAACAGTGCACCCGCAATTCGATGAATGAAAGATACATCAGTTACAAAACACCTACAATACCAGTCAAAAGTTTGGACACCTACTCATTCAAGGGTTTTTCTTTATTTGTACCTTTTTCAACATTGAAGAATAATAGTGAAGACATCAAAACTATGAAATAACACATACGGAATCATGTAGAAACCAAAACAATGACTTAAAGAAATCAAAATATAATTTAAATTCTTCAAAGTAGCCACCCTTTGCCTTAATGACAGCTTTGCACACTATTGGCATTCTCTCAACCAGCTTCCCCTGGAATGCTTTTCCAAAAGTTTTTAAGAAGTTCCCACATATGCTGAGCACTTGTTGGCTGATTTTTCCTTCACTCTGCAGTCCAACTCATCCCAAACCTTCTCAATTGGGTTGAGGTCGGGTGATTGTGGAGGCCAGGTCATCCGATGCAGCACTCAATCACTCTACTTCTTGGTCAAATAGCCCTTACACAGCCTGAAGGTGTGTTGGGTCATTGTCCTGTTGAAAAACAAATGATAGTCCCACTAAGCGCAAACCAGATGGGATGGCATGTCGCTGCAGAATGCTGTGATAACCATTATGGCTAAGTATGCCTTGAAATCTAAATCAATCACCAACAGTGTCACTAGCAATGCACCCCCACACCTCCTCCATGCTTCACAGTGGGAACCACAAATGTGGAGATCATCCATTCACCTACTCTGCATCTCACAAAGACACGGCGATTGGAACCAAAAATATACAAATTTGGACTCATCAGACCAAAGGACAGATTTCCACTTGGCCAAAGCAAGTCTCTTCTTCTTATTGGTGTATTTCAGTAGTGGTTTCTTTACAGCAATTCGACCATGAAGGTCTGATTCACACAGTCTCCTCTGAACAGCTGATGTTGAGATTTGTCTGTTACCTGAACTCTGTGCAGCATTTATTTGGTCTGCAATTTCTGAGGCTGGTAACTCTAATGAACATATCCTCTGCAGCAGAGTCAACTCTGGGTCTTCCTTTCCTGTGGCGTTCCTCACGAGAGTCTGTTTCATAGCGCTTGATTGTTTTGCGACTGCACTTGAAGAAACTTTAAAAGTTCTTGAAATTTTCTGTAATGACTGACCTTCATGTCTTTAAGTAATGATTGACTGTTGTTTCTCTTTGCTTATTTGAGCTGTTCTTGCCATAATATGGACTTCATATTTTACCAAATAGGGCTATCTTCTGTATACCACCCATACCTTGTCAAAACACAACTGATTGTCTCAAACGCATTAAGAAGGAAAGAAATTCCACAATTTAACTTTTAACAAGGCACACCTGTTAATTTAAACGTATTCCAGGTGACTACCTCATGAAGCTGGTTGAGAGAATGCCAAGAGTATGCAAAGCAGTCATCAAGGAAAGGTGTGGCTACTTTGAAGAATCTCAAATATAAAATATAAACTCAGCAAAAAAAGAAACGTCCCTTTTTCAGGACCCTGTCTTTCAAAGATAATTCGTAAAAATCCAAATAACTAAATAATATCTTAATTGTAAATGGTTTAAACACTGTTTACCATGCTTGTTTAATGACCCATAAACAATTAATGAACCTGTGGAACGGTCGTTAAGACACTAAAAGCTTACAGACGGTAGGCAATTAAGGTCACAGTTATGAAAACTTAGGACACTAAAGAGGCCTTGATACTGACTCTGAAAAACACCAAATGAAAGATGCCCAGGGTCCCTGCTCATCTGCATGAACGTGCCTTAGGCATACTGCAAGGAGGCATGAGGATTGCAGATGTGGCCAGGGCAATAAATTGCAATGTCCATACTGTGAGACGCCTAAGACAGTGCTACAGGGAGACATGACGGACAGCTGATTGTCCTCGCAGTGGCAGACCACGTGTAACAACACCTGCACAGGATTGGTACATCTGAACATCACACCTGCGGGACAGGTACAGGATGGCAACAACTGCCCTAGTTACACCAGGAACGCACAATCCCTCCATCAGTGCTCAGACTGTCGGCAATAGGCTGAGAGAGGCTGGACTGAGGGGCTTGTTGGCCTATTGTAAGGCAGGTAGGTCCTCACCAGACATCACCGGCAACAACGTCGCCTATGGGCACAAACCCACCGTCGCTGTGCCAGACAGGACTGGCAAAAATTGCTCTTCACTGACGTGTCATGGTTTTGTCTCACCAGTGGTGATGGTCGGATTTGCGTTTATCGTTGTAGGAATGAGTGTTACACCGAGGCCTGTACTCTGGAGCGGGATCAATTTGGAGATGGAGGGTCCGTCATGGTCTCAACGCTGTGAGTTACAGGGAAGACATCCTCCTCCCTCATGTGGTACCCTTCCTGCAGGCTCATCCTGACATGACCCTCCAGCATGACACTGCCACCAGCCATACTGCTCGTTCTGTGCGTGATTTCCTGCATGACAGGAATGTCTGTTCTGCCATGGCCAGCGAAGAGCCCGGATCTTAATCCCATTGAGCACGTCTGGGACCTGTTGGATCGGAGGGTGAGGGCTAGGGCCATTCCCCCCAGAAATGTCCGGGAAATTGCAGATGCCTTGGTGGAAGAGTGGGGTAACATCTCACAGCAAGGATGGGCAAATCTGGTGCAGTCTATGAGGAGATGATGCACTGCAGTACTAAATGCAGCAGGTGGCCACACCAGATATTGACTGTCACTTTTGATTTTAACCCCCCCTTTGTTCAAGGACACATTATTCCATTTCTGTTAGTCACATGTCTGTTTATGCCTCAGTTGTTGAATCTTGTTATGTTCATACAAATATTTACACATGTTAAGTTTGCTGAAAATAAACGCAGTTGACATTGAGAGAACGTTTCATTTTTTAGAGTTTATTTCAATTTGGTTACTACATGATTCCATGTGTTATTTCATAGTTTTGATGTCTTCATTATTATTCTACAATGTAGAATATAGTGAAAATAAAGAAACCCCTTGAATGAGTACATGCATACCACCCGGGTTTCCAGTCAATTCGCTAATTTTTCATGTGGCACGTTGTATAAATTGTGAAAGGCTCACATTTCACCGGTACAGCGTACCACCATTCTTTGTTTTACAGGGACGCCGTTCCAGACCGTACCGCCTTACTTTTACCCCTGCTGATAACAGACCACACCACCTCCCTCATTGCTATAACAAATACAAAACCACAACAAATGGCATTACGACTACACCTGACTATACAAGACTTACAGTTAGTTCCAAATGAAAGTAACAAGGGCAAAATACGAAATCCACTAATTAGGCATGAAACTGAACAACCATGATTGCTGAGCATAAAGATGTTGATGGTTTTCTGATAAAACAGGGTTGGCCCCCTGTAGCACTGTCTTGAAGTGTACTTTATGCCAGCCTTTTCCTCATGCTTGTTTTGAAAAGAGTGTGCTATCAGAAAAAAATATCTTCCTTTTCAGATTTTTACAGAAAATGGATTTTATTGAATTCATCCCCATAAAGGCTCATAAGAGCCTCACCAATAGCCTTGGCCTTATGGCTGCAGAGATGAGGGCACAGAAATTCAGACGGAAAGGAATCTAAAAACAGGAAAGGCAGAGAGGCACTCACCTCTTCACTTAACTTCATCAACTGCCACGCGAAAGCAAAGAGAGAGAGAGAGAAAAAGAGGGAGTGAGAGAAAGATCAAAAAGAAAAGACATGGCAGGAAGCAGATCAGTCATGTGGCTGGGTTCCCGAATTAACCTTGACGATTTATACGTTTGCACGTTTAGCATTTAGAAATCACAGACAAACACATTAAACGAAGCTAAACACGAGACTCGTGCAGACCTTTTTTTGAACAAACAAAGATCAAGTTCCCGCGCTGTCACACGAGACAAAAGAGAGGGAATGGATTGCTCGACTCGCGGTGTCTAAACTAGCACCATCAAGGAAGTCACATCACAACACTTGATGTGTCAAAAAGGGAGAAGAAAATAGATTCCACTCTGTACAGTAGGAAAATACAGTTTGGATACAGTATGCATAGAAGCATGATAGAGGGAATATCTCTATTTTTTATGTCCCGGTACAAAATAGCAACAACAAATAAAAGACATGCCTTAAAAAAAACATTCTAGATTGTGAAATGTCGAGCCAATCCATTGTTTCCAATGTGTCCATCCTTGGTGATACATTGTCAATATTTCATGTTCCTTATGTATTGCAATACAGATGCCTGCTGTGTATACATACAGGCAGAGGCTATTATTAGGACAACTGGGAGTTGTGTTTGATGAAAAGAGAGTGTCAAATTCAAGCAGAGTAAAATAGAAAACATCCCCATATCCTACTGTTGTTACCTTATCTTTAATAGAGACACAGACATTGGAGGAGAGCAACGGTTCAATTCGAGCTTAATCAAGCTTAAATCACTATTACAAAAGGATGCTTCTGCCACAACCTGCTCTTTTCGTAGGGGAAAGACATGGAGAACACAACATCATTTAGTTCAGGAGGGGAAGGACAGGTTTCTTAATTTGTCATCCGTTGCAGGTGATTTTTTTTTTTTTTTTTTTAAATCTCCATTTCTTGAACGAGATTAAAAGGTTAGCAGATCTGAAGGGAGGCTCAGGGCCACTATTACTCTCCTCTAATCTCACTTTGTATGTGGTGGTCATTTTGAATTTTGCTAGTTTGAAATCATTTGCTATCAGAAAAGAGGCAGGAGGACTTGGATCATAAATTATACAACGGGATTGTCGAGAAGAAAGAAGAGGCTCGGTGGTGGGATTGATGTTAAACTATTGGTTGTCGTGGCCACGGTCGTCAGGAACGACAGGCTAGGCTCCTCCACGCTTAAGCGTTTTCTGAAAGGTGCTCGCGCCGAAGAGTTAAAGACGCAGCCACCCAGTCGGTAAAAATGTATGAGCAATTTAAGCACAATTATGTCGGTGTAACTGTAATGTTACATTCTACTCTGATGGATGTCTAATAGGATTTGAGAGAGCGAGAAGAAATATACACAGCCATATCTGGAGTAGCTCCATCAGTATTATTGTCTCTGTTCAATAATAACAATATATATATTGTTATTATTGAACAGAGACAATATATACATATATATATACATATATATATATATATATATATATATATATATATATATATATATATATACATATATATACATAAACATATATATGGCTATATACAATTGTAGAAAACCATTCTTAAAAAAAGTCAATTTATTTTAAATATACAGAATATCACAGTTCTTACCACCTTAATTCAAAGTCAAATGTCCAATTGTTGTTTAAATACTTGTGTGTACTTTATTCAGCTTTCCCCAATTAAATTAGGAAAGGATTTCCAATAACAAATATATCATAATTTATTATTGTAATTCTGTAAACGGAGTTTAAAAAAGGAAAACACGATGGAAGGGCAAGTCTGAAGAAAATGTCCAAAAAGTCTGAGAATAAATGTATTCCAGCCCGCTATCAAAGCCATTTTGTATCTCAGATGCGTGATAGAATGAAAGAAAAGGAGTTGAAGAAAATATGCAAAAGTAAAACAGCTTAATGTTTGTCTGCTGAGAGCTTCATTTTAGTGAGCCACTGGCCTTGAGGAACTTGGCAGCGACAGGGTAACAAAATGGAGGAGAAAAAAACATTGCAAAAAAAAATACGATTTTCTTCACTCTTTCCTTCGGTGAGAAAAAAGGGCCACTTTGCAGACTGGAAACTGTGATTTATTTCGAAGGTCACAGCCCCCTGCGTTGAACGCATTATTGAGGAGGCCGAAGTTGAAAACTACGCTACATATGTGGCTATTTTAGGGTTTGAACAAGCCAGCCAGAGCTGCCGATCGCTCGGCGCAGCCCTTCCCTCCAATTCAATGAGAACCAAACAAAACTTGTTCCATCTTATTTGTGCTGCTTGGTCGATTGTAAGTCCTCGTGGAGGATTTGCTGAAACTATATATGAGGGGTTTTGTGCTTGGCATTCTCTTTTTTTCATCAATCTTTACCATTCTTTTCAAACGTAACCCACAACGCTAGCTTTGCTTGAGAGAAATAAAGTGTTAAACACAGAAAACTGTAAATGTTATAATTACGGCTCCATGACCGCCTTTCCCTGTGTTTTTGTAATGCCAGCCAGTATTCAAAATTGCACTGCTGCAATTTTTCTGTTATGATAATCAGCAGATTTTTCAAACAAAGATTTTTTTATTCAATACGGAATTCGATACAAGTGGTAATCTGCTTCCTTTGTAGCCTGTAAAATCTGGTCCATGCCGGCTCAAACCAGCACAATCTCTTGTGGCCAAGCCTTCTGCTGTGACTGAAATCGAAACTATTCCGTAGAGTGTTCGTGTGTGGTAGTGTGTTTGTGTGTCTGAGTGTGTGAGTTGCATGCCGAGTGAGAAAAGGGAGGAAAAAAAAGTGCAACGGTAGACTACCACGTTATAAAAATAAAAAAAAGAAGAGTGATAGCGCCATTTCAGTCTCTGTCCGCATTCAGATAACGAATAAATGCCCAACTCTATTAAATCGTTCTTTAGCCATTATCGCAGGGCCAACACTCCATTTTCAGAACTCCCTATTTACTTAGCTATAAATCCTTGCCATGTAACGAATAGATTTGTGACTGGTAATGATCCGTTTAGCCAGAGCTATATGAAATGATCCTGAACTCTTTCAGATCGTCAGGAATTAAATTGACCGACTTGCCCAAGCTCCCCCATCCTCTCTATCGCTCCCGTCTTGTTCGATCAAAAAAAAAAACTGAAGTTCGGAGCACTCCACTCACAGCAAGACCAAGTGTTATCTCCAAAAGTTTTTAAAATGGAAATGAGGTAAATATGGCACCATGGTAAATAGAAAAATGGTGTGTGTGTGAGACAACGTCTGTTTTACAATGTACACACATTAGAATTCTGATATTGACTCAACGTATAGTACAAATGTTATGCTTTGAGCATTCAAGACTCTGAAGCAACTACTTAAGGAATAGGTATACACCAAACCACAGGTCTATGGTTACTGAGCAATACAAGGGTTTAATAAAGATGCCATACGTTTGTTCTAGATCTATAAATCCCCATTTCTTTTTTGAATAACTGTTGTGTTGTGTATTTCATTTTTATTTGCTTATACATGTTTACTAAATTTGTCTTACTAAATGTGGACTTTCTTCTTTGGTTCAGGGACAATTTGCCTCCCCGTGCTCTCCATTCGTCCTTGAGGGTTATTAAATCACTTGAGAAAATACAAGGTTTTGTGCGAACCATGGAGGATATTGACTTTATGGCTGAATGACAAAACATAGACAAGTGTATTATAATTAAACAACAACAACATTCCTTGACATGTTAGCGCTCTCCAAAAAAAATGGGATTACTTGAAGGCGGGACAAATTAATTATCTTAAAATGTACTTCAAGAAACATTCACTCAGAGATTTAATAGTAGGGAGGTGATATCCTTCCAAATAATGATATCATTTTTCAACAAAGCAGCATAACAGTCTAAAAACAACTTAAAATGCATGCATCTAATATTGTCCATCTAGATGAGCTCATCAGGGTGGTTCCATTGTTTAAACAAATTATTATCCTATGAAAAATATTCTTAGGTCTATGAATAATTATTTCAATAATGGGGTTCATCATCAATTGTTTTTAATGAAAGGGAAATATATATATATTTGAAATGTGGGTCAGAATTCTTTTTTTCTTTTCCCTTTGACAAGATTTTGATAGGAACCATCACCGTCTTGAATGTGACAGTTCTGGCAGCAAATCCACTTGCAACTTCTGTACAAAATGTCAGAGTCACTTCTGTGTCTCACTAATTTGCAGGGAATATGCATATAAATTACACATCTCGGCTAGCGATACATATGTTTGCAAGATGTGCAGTGCATGGGTCATCATTGAAATGGTAATAAGGGAGCTATCAAAATAAAAAAGACGAGACAACTTTATTTAGCTCCGCTCAACTGCCGACCATCTCACTGTACTTTTACAAAGTACTGAGGGACTAAATGTGCATATTTCTCCCTCTGTCTTTGTGTGTGCTTGTTTTTGTGTGACTGAGACACACACAGCAACTATTGCAAAGTTGACAGGATAATTTAAGGCAATATATATTAGTCAAAGGATGCTGGTCAGAGTTGTGAGTGTCTCTTTGTGAGCGGCAGCTGTGCAGGTGAGATGTAGGCACCACGTCAAGTGTTAAAAAGATGGTGGGTTTTGTTTTGATGCAGCACTTCAGACATAATGCAAAACAATCACAGTTTAAAGAACATGTGCCATATTTTGGGCAATTAAGATCACTATTTAAGATGTTTGCTTTTGTTTTTCCTTTCTCATATTCAATATGACTGAATCAATAGTTTTTGAAGGCATTGTTCATTTCCCACATCTTATAATTTTGTGACAATGGAAGAAATATGGCTAATTTGCTTTTTTATCTGCCGTTTGTAATCCACTGAATTGAACTCCATCACAGTTTAAATAAAACATTAAATTGCATTTTCATTGCAAAATTCACCATACATCTTTTCATGAATTTGAATACATTTTCAACTGTAATTGCATAGAAATATAATATAAAATTATACGATTTTCAATATCACTTGCAACAAACTATAACGAGTAAAATATAAAAACTGTCAGTGACTTTTTGATACTAATGCTTATAAACATTGAACCTGAGAATCCTATTCATCCTGAGTGTCTGCATTGTGTGGTTTCGCCACCCCTGGTGTTTAAAGGAGTGTGAAAGACACCGTTTGTGGGGAGGAGGTCGGTTGTGTGTGGCTGATAGTGTGTTGGTGGAGGATAAGTACACCGACGGCTGGAGAACAGCTGTGGGGGGGGTTGCCCCAATCTGGCGTTGCCCAGATGCTGGGCCCAGGCCTGGAGCCCATTCAGACCCTGGGCAGCTTTGCATTAAACAGTGTTCCTTCCGCATGACTTAGTGCCAATGCTGCGGTGGCCCTGGTGGCCCTAGGAGGTGCCCGGGAGGCCCTGACCCTTTCACACCCAGGGCCAGCCACCCACACTGGGGACCGGAGGGGCTTGATTAGCACCTTACCTGACTCTCCGAGGAGCCAGCGTCTTCCCCCAGGAGCTCGTTCCGCACGTCATCACTGTAGGCGATACGTGACCTTTTCTGCAGGGGGAGGAGGAAGAGGAAGGAGAAGAAGATGAAGAAGACAGAAGAGGAGAGAACAGAAGAGGGGAGAAAGAGAAAACAGCGGGGGGGGGGGGAATAAGCCTTAGTGGAGTTGTCTTGGAAAAACATAACAGGCATTTCTTAAGCACGAGAGCCCCCTAATGGACCCGACTGTCAAAAAAAGGCAATGCACCTGCGGTTGTGTGTGGCACACTTGCGAAGTGATCTAGCACCACTGAAATTGTAGAGATGTCCCCCTTTCCCACTTAAATAAACACAATCTGAAGAATAAAACCAACTACGGAGGGCTCTGGCACAGGGGCAGGGGCGGGAGATGTACAAGGAAAGTATCACTCGTCAGCGCTAAATCTTTTCTGGGGGCTGTCACTGCTGTCAGCACAGTGCAGTGGCAGGCTCTGTGATAATGCCGATACTGGGACTTAGACAGGGAATAATTCATCACCCATTGGCGTTCCATCAGATTTGGGATCCCTCTCCTCTTCAGAAGGGGTGGGAGAGGTAATGCCATGTCCCCCCCCCAAAATGACAAACACTCTTCAGTGTGCCACCTCCGATGCTGAAGGAGCAGGCCCTGTGTAGAGCTTGTTTACAGACACCAACAGAAAAAGCGCCCGCTTCAAATGCCCTCCAAACTAAATACACAACAGCGGAGAAAGAGAAACTGTTTACTAAGCCTCCTCGTCTTTTCTTCTCTTTCTGCCTTGACAGGACTTCTGTGTGGGCAGTGTGGGGAGAGCCAAATCACCGGGAAATATGGGCCTAAAAATTGGTACGTCTATCCTAAGATCTTTCGAGACTCCTGCTTTGGCCAAATATTTGGTCTATTTCCTGTTTAGAATTTGTATTTAGAAGTTCAATTTAAAAATCACATTGTTTAACAAATATAGTAACAGTGCTACAGTATTTTTGAAGAAATAAGAATCAAATCTCTAATCATTCATTGAAATAAAGTAGAGAAAAATATATAAATATATGTCACCACTTTTTTTTTTTCTTCTTCCCCGTAAACTTGACCAGTGAGTGGAAAGCCATCAGGGAAGTGATTTGTGTTGTTATTGTGACAGTGAGGGACACAGCCACAAGGGTAATTACCGAGTTGTCTGGGAAGCTGATTGACCAGGGCGACAAGTTAAAAACCATTAGATAAAGAGAAGCCCATAAACAACACACTTTACAGGCATCAACTGAGCCACGGGGACCTGTGCTAACCACCGGAGAAGGAATGACTGCGGGGAACAGAGGGAATTCACAATGACCCAAATCAAAAACACAGCACCGCCATAGAACACGCACAAATACAATCGAATGCCTTCACAATCCAAATGACAACATTTGCATCATTGTTGCAAAGGAAGTGTTAATACCTTTTTTTGCGAGCATCAACTGTACTCCCCCCCCCCCCCTCCTCCCCCCTTTGAACAATCCATTTTTGCAAACAAAATTATTCAAATACATCATTAAGACATTTTGGACAGGATTAATTCTACTCCTAACTGGAAGTACAATTAGCCTTTCTTCCAAATGTGCAGGTTATGACAAAGTTAAGGCATGCTGTTAGTGTGAGTACAAAGACAAACATCAATCTGGAACAGGCAGACAGCGTAGAGTCATGTTTTGCCGGGAAAACACCCACATCTCATTTGAGTGGAGCGTCATCTTAAAGAGCCGCAGCGTAACTTAGGGGAAAGACGGGTTGCCAGTAATTGAGACTAGAAGCCAGGAAGAAGGCTTGATTTTGAGTATGCAGAGCCTGACGTCTTCTTCAAACCCCGCACAGTTTTTTGGTATTTCTAAATAGCTGTTTGTTACTGCCAAGAGTATCAACAGTTTCCACGATGAACGCAGCACAAATAAGAGAGAAAATAAAAAGAACTGCAAATGCGACAGAACCAAAGACTACTGCTCCCTACCCATTTACTTTTTTGGTTTGAATTTCCCCCTCCGGAACCCCCCCCCATAACCCTTAGAGTGACTATTCCCTTTTCATTTGATGTAAAACAAGAGCAGCTGTGCAATATTGACTGCCTCACCCATTGATAGACTTTGATTACCGGTTGGGGTGTTATGCAAATAAGTGCACCTCAAACAGCTATCTTCATTTGATAATGTTTTGTCATGTGTGACTTTTGAGATCACACCAGTGAGCATCATTTATTGAGAAATATCTATATATTTGATCAGGGTATATCATGGGCTATAATTACTAAGATTGTTCCAAAAATCACACACAAAAAAAGGTCTAAATAGTAGTTATTTCAAAGAAAAAAGAAAACCCCCAAAAGAACTGTATAGAAAGACAATGTCGAAAGTTTCTCATCCTAGTTAGTGTGTTGAAGATGGAGCGGGAAATGTTTTAAATGACTAAAAGGAACATGAAACCAGGCGACGAGGCTTTGTAATCTTAAAAGAATTGAGTACGTTCATAAGATACCTTATTGCCATAGAAAATATATCTTTCTTTATCCTTTCGAAAGGTCTTTCTTTTGTCACTTTTTCTAATCTTGGGTGAGACTTTGCTTCTATTCCCGGAAGCACAAAAGTACAAAGATACATATTTATGCAAAGTGGCCGTCTTCTTTAAAAAATAAAAATAAACTCCACACATAATTCGTCAAATGCGAGACGGAGGTTTTGGTGTCCTGTCAAAAAACACACACGTGTCTAACCTCTGTTGACATCGATGGGAGAAGAAAGAGTTTCTTCAACCCATCCAAACATAATTATATATGCATGCATAATAACTCATACTGTAAGATATGCTAATCAAGAACAATATCAGAGCTGGAAATTATATTCATGCAATTATGACACAAATATAAAAGTGTTTTTATACCATTTCTGTTTACATACCTGCATGAGTGACTAGAAATATACATATCATTACTTTTAAGTAAAATTGTAATTCTGAACAAACAAATCACAACCATTACTTCACTTACATGAATATTAGGCTGAAGTGGACAATAATTTCAACACCCTTGGTTTATACACCCAATTGACATTAGTCGCCTTTAAAAATGTTTTCAAAAGTTCTCCTCTTAAAACTATCAGAACCATTTCAACCAAATAAACTGATCTTCATTGGTAAACAAGTTTCTTTTTTTGGGGGGGGGGGGGGGGGGGGCAACTAGCCTCCTCTCTCTATACCCGTTGCAACAAGCGACACAAGGGCGTGCAAATAATTGTGGTGCCTGGAAAGCTGAAAAACGTAAACAGTTCATTAGAAGGGATATAAAAGGCGTAAAAATACCCAGGGGCAGGGTGTAATGAGGGGCCCTGAAGTTACTCTGCAGACGCTTTTTCCTCCACTTTTCCACTCATTCTTTTCATCCCGAGCACATGGCTGGTGGCGTGGCGTGAAGAGTAATTAACCATATTGAATTTACAAAAAGTGTGTTTCATTACATCTTTCTCACCAGTGGGAGAGCGGCAGGCCATTTACAACAACAACAAAAAAAAGCACTTAAATGGCACTTTTTCCACGACCCGGTGTCAGCTTCAAATGGTCATTTAACCTTTAATTTGCTGCTAATCAGCTCCACATACTGTTGAAGAAGAATCGGCAAAGAATAGAAACCCGGTCGAAAAAGTAGAACATTTACTCCAAAATATTCATCAACAATAACACTCAATCATTATGACTGTATTGCTATCATTAATACCACTACTATCCTATTAAAAACCGTAGTAAAACGTGGCCACAAAGTCGACAAAAAGAAAAACCACAAGCGCACAAAAAACTGAAAACGCGACATCACTTCCTAGTTCCTATTATTGTGTCCCTGTGATATGTTCTCAGGTGATAGTGGCTCTTTTCTAGTTCCCCAGAAGCGGGGCAGAGGTGGCGCGGCGTTAAAAAGGAAGCAGAGATCTTTAAGCAGACAGAAGTATCACAACAGCGTCTTCAATAATGCATCTCATCCTGGCAGGGGGTTTAACACTCCACTGGCACAAAGAACAGCTCTCTCACACACACACACACACACACACACACACACACACACACACACACACACTTGTTGTTTGTGTCACCTCCTCTCCTTTAAGACAAACAAATTGGCAGAGGTTGTTCAATTAAGTAAGTGCTTCTTTTTGGTGCATTTGCTACATTATCAGATAAAGGCAAGCGGCGACAATTGAGATTGTCACAGGAGGGGTTTTCTGTGCCTTTGTTTTGATTTTGGGTTTCATCAAATCCACTACTCCTGTCTATCATCAGAGGAATTGTGTACTTCTGTGTATGTGTTTATGTGGAATAAAGGGCCTTGCAAGCTTGTGTGTGTGCGTGCGTGCGTGTGTGTATGAGAAACCTCTTTCAGAAATTGTCTGTATGTGTGTGCACATTGCGTGTGTGTGTGTGTGTGTGTGTTTGTGTGTGAGCACGCACTGGCCTATGTGTTTTCTTAATATGACTGCAGCAGTAGTAGGGTACCTAAGCCGTAGATATCAGCACGGGGCCTCATTAGCGCACAGGTTGGTGCTTTTGTGGCTTTAACACGCAAGGCATTGTGTTTCACAGCCATGAAAAGACTAAATGAATCTCACCAGCGCTACAACAGAAACACAACTAAACTCAAATGACCAAGGAAAACAATAGCAGAGGAGCTATAAACACATTTAAACTTGGCTGAGGGTGGAGGAATTGTCCCATATGACAACGTGCACTCAATCCATTTCAAAAGGGCCTTCATGTCATTTCAGCAGGAAATAATATTACGTTTGTCCATAAATACTAAGTACATACAAGAAACAGATAACGAAATGGGTCAGACTTGCACTTTCAACATTTAAATGGATTACATTGAAAATAATTTGTAATTTGTACTTTAACCAGGCAACATTGCACAATATTTATATAATATAATATTACATCATATTATGTTACAATATGTCATATCATGTCATATTGTGTTGTAAAAATGTGATGTTAGGCGATTGCCTTTGTTTAATGGTATATTGTTATGACGGGGGTCTTTTACTCTTCCACCACTGTAATACGTGCGCTAGATTTTCCTGTCAAAGTCGTTTCTATTGTTTAAGTAGAGCCGAGATCAGTCAATAAGCCTAACGACTGTACCCACAAAGCAAGAGGTTGAGCGAGAGAGGAGGAAAAAAAACGATCGCAACTGAACTCTAAACAAAAGAGCAAATTCAAGGGGCTTTGATTGAAGAAACGGCATATACTTTTTGAAGGCCGGGGAATCGTCTCACAATGGTTATTTCTTTAAGGCATGAGGGCCGATTAAACCCAATATTAAAATACGGAAGCAGTTCTAATGAAAAATCAAAAGCCTGGCTTCTTACCCCCCCTCTCTCTCTCTCTCTCCCTCTCTCCCTCTCTCTTTCTCCTCTTCTCTCAGTACATGAATCCCGGGTTTTATGAGGGAAGAGGGAGAGGAGAGTCAGGCCCGAGCGTCGGTGGTGCAAACACACAGACAGCGGTGCAGAAATCAATAGTGGAGAGCCGTCGGGGAGGCAGCCGGGCAAGAAGAACCAGAGCGGGGCCCGCTCGGATCACAACGCTGGCTTCTGGCGTGCAGTGGGGAATAAAAGTGGGCCTCCCCGGGTCAGCGCCAGAGAAAAAGGTGAGATTAGAGGGGAATGGATGAGGGATTTCGGGGGGGGCACACGGTACGGGATACCTGGCGAGCCAGGGACCAATCGGCCCATTAGCCTGTGGCTACCTACATATGGTTCACTGAACCCTCCACTGAGAATATTTTTTCTTTTCTTTTGCGTGAATCTGTCTTTCTTTTCTTTTTTTTTAAAAGAAGACCTTCACTTTTAACCCTTTCTCCGAATTGGAGAGTGTTCTCTTTTGACCTCGATTTATGATTCATCGTTGTTTGATGTCTATTCTCTGAGTGTTATCTAAAAAAGGTAGAAAGTTAGACACAAAGGAAGAGATGTGGGCCCATATATCGTTGGACTGCTATTGTTTGTGCGTGCGCGCCCAACTGCATCCGTCTATGAAAATGCACAGAAGACTTCCTCTGTCCCTCGCCTTTCTTCGGAGTAACGTGGCCATTGTCTGGACTGAATGGCTCCAGGCTCCCTTATTACCATAAGAATACAGCAGCACGCATAGGGGCTTAGTCACATCATTAACTCTATATATCTATGTATACTGTCTTATTCCACTGATCAAACCACATTCAAATGCAGATGAGGTCCGTAGGTCCCTTCCAGCAGAGCCATTCCAACATGTGCCCTTGTGAACTTTTCTACACATTTCCCGGCGCGATGGGAATCCACCGATTTTGTGGCGGAATTCAGACCCAGTTGTCCGAACTATGAGAAATGGCCAATTGAGGGTTGATGGGGGTCTTGTTCACCTCTTTCACATGGATTTCAACAATCCATAGAAAGGACACAGCCAACAACGTCAGATACTTATCCTAAGAGTAAGTGTGCAGTTAAGTTCGCCAGGGCATTGGGCTCGTCTAAGGGCACATTCATATTATAAACACAGTGCAAGCAATGTGCATGTGAATACCGGTCTCATTCATGTTTGGAGTAACTGCTACAGGTTGGCAGGTGCACAATGCAGTAATTCCATATGGATTTACTCACTTCATCTATTCCGCATGTATTACAACACATAGGAAACCATCTTAGCACTAGGTTTTTAACTACTCACATGAGTAAGAATTTCATTCTAAGCTTAATTAGGAGTTGAACCAAAACCTATAAACCACTGCAATCAAATGACAAGATATGAAGTGATTTACCGATTAGACTATATTTTATTTTACAGTCCACTTTTCACCAGGCATTAGCTTAGCAATTACAATGACCTGATAATCACATTTTTGGTTTCCTTGGAATCATAAGCAAACAGCCCTTTGTACCATTTGCTATTGGGAGTTGAAATGTTTTGTACCAACAAGTATATATGATAAAATAACTTCTTACCAAGTAAATACCAGCTGAAGCAAGACTGAGAAATGGAGGGAAACCCTGAATTCTGACTTAAATCACATTTTGAGCGCAGCACGTGAGCAATTCCAATTTTATCTACCATGTGATGTCAATAAATTGTGTAAAGATGTAAACACAAAAAAGTACAAATAAGTGCATCAGAAGCCAAATAAAACAGAAGTGCTTAGTTTCACTGTGGGTGTGAGTTGATGCTCTGATGGTGACCAACCTCTGGGATAAATGAACAAATCCTTAATTCATCCTCTACAGTGTAATTTTGATCAAGGCCACAGCGAGATTCCTCCGCAGGCTTCAAAACCAGCCGAGAAACGACAAAATTGTTGGTCGCAAAGACCAAAAGCAGTTTCTTTTTCTTTTGTATGCTCCCCATTAGAAGCACTTAAGCAAGAGCAAGAGAAATGCAATTTGATGGGGGAACTTTGTTTCCATTAACAGATTTCATCGCAGGGTAAACACATTGAGCTAACTGGGAAAACCCACTGAGTGTCAAGGAAAACTGTAGATGTCAAAGTTCTCCCTTTCTTTCCCGCTCTCTCTCCAGACTCGTTTCTTACAGGACCTCCCCCCCCACCCCAAAAAACAGAGGAAAAACACAAGCCTACTAGATGCATTCATAATGCATTTCATTAAAATTTCATGACTTTTACATACTTAAGCCAGTCTGGAAAAAATATAATAATCTGTCACCTTTTCAAGGCCCTCTTGTCAGTGCATCACTTGGGTGTGGGTGTCACGTGTCAATTCAGGTTTACACTGGTGCGTGGAACAGGTTTGAGGCCCTGAAACAAGGGCAAGGACAGTACTGGGATGATTGGGGAGTGGATGGGAGGGGGGGGGGGTGATATTATATCCCATGTTTTTATGTTTCCCCCTTATTATCTTTCGTCCCCTCTCAGTCAAGTCACTCAATCAAATAAGCCCCGAGGACAGAGAGGACCTGCGAGGCCCTTACTCCAGGCAGACATGTCTAACAGCACTGATCACTGTCAGTGGGAGGGT
This sequence comes from Oncorhynchus masou masou, assembly GCF_036934945.1. Taxonomy (NCBI): domain Eukaryota; kingdom Metazoa; phylum Chordata; class Actinopteri; order Salmoniformes; family Salmonidae; genus Oncorhynchus; species Oncorhynchus masou. The sequence goes on along the minus strand of NC_088242.1, from coordinate 37,113,178 downwards.
GACTTTCTCTGCTTTGGAGAGGACCCCAAGATAAGCGAAAGGAAATGCTCGCTTCAATGAATAATACAAACTACAAGACACATTCACACACACATACAAATGTAGGATCTTAATTTGAGCGAGTTTGATACAGCAGGAAAATAACCTAGCATCAATAGGAAAAGTGAATTATAATGAGGACTGTAATTAATGGACCTTTTTGAAGGGGTTGATAGATTTTTAGGGAAAAGGGAAAATCAAGTCTGAAATTTCAAAGTGGAAATTAACTTAAATCTCAAATACACTACAAGTTTTAATGCAACAGAGTGATCAAATTAAGATCCTACATCTGTAATACAGTGCCTTCAGAAAGTATTTATACCACTTGACGAATTCCACATTTTGTTGTGTTACAACCTGAATTCAAAATGGATTTAATTGTTGTTTTTTTTCCTCTCACCCAAATCGACACACAATCCCCCATAATGACAAAGCAAAGGCAAGTTTAGACATTTTTGCACATTTATTGAAAATTAAATACAGAAATATATAAATTTACATAGGTATTCACACCCTTTTGCTTTAACGCCAAATTTAGCTCAGGTGCATCCAATTTCCTTTGATCATCCTTGAGATGTCACTGCAACTTGGAGACTGTGGCCATTTCAATGGTTTGGACATGATTTAGAAAGAAACACCTATATTTAGGTCTCACAGTTGACTATAACCATGCTGTCCAAGGAAATGTCTATAGATCTCCGAGATTTGTGATGAGGCATAGATCATAGGGAAGTGTATACAAATATTTCTAGAGCATTGAAAGTTTCCAAGAGCATAACAAATATGTATTGAACTATCCAGACTCAAAGTAATGATGGACTGTCGTTTATCTTTGCTTATTTTAACTGTTCTTGCCATAATATGGACTTGGTATTTTACCAAATAGGGCTATCTTCTGTATACCACCCCTACCTTGTGACAACACAACTAATTGGATCAAACACATTAAGGAAAAAAATTCCACAAATGAACTTTTAACAAGGCACACCTGTTAATTGAAATGCATGCCAGGTGACTACCTCATGAAGCTGTTTGAGAGAATGCCAAGAGTGTGCAAAGCTGTCAACAAGGCAAAGGGTGGCTACTTTGAAGAATCTAAAACACATTTAGATTTGTTACACTTTTTTTGGTTACTACATGATTCCATATGTGTTATTTCATAGTTGAGGTCTTCACTATTAGTCTACAATGTAGAAAATAGTAAAAAATAAAGAAAAACCCTTGAGTAGGTGTGTGAACTTGGCTGGAGCTGTATATTTACCCATTTTGAATTCTGACTAACTACAAAATGTGGAATAAGTCAAGGGGTATGAATACTTTGACGGCGCCGTACATACCATTGAAGACAAATGTGTAAGAGAATGTAGGAATTGATGTACCAACAGTGCATTACTCACACATCATTGACAAATGAAAACTGATTTATTACAATGATATGAATTGTTATATCGCTTTGACCACAGCAATTGGCTGATTATCACACTGACAGAGAACACTGTACTGGAATATCTCAATGCTTCAGTTCCTCATGTCTCCCGGGTAAGAGAACCATCACAACACTGTTGGAGAAACCAGGACTCTTCTCCCCTTCTGGTGACTCAGTCCTTCACCCTTCCACCACCACCATAAACACTCTCCCAACAGTGAGACTGTAGAGGTTGATCTATTAGGGGCTTGCAAGCCCCATCTTTGTGTCTAAAAAAAGGAGAAGTCTTTTTACTCCGTCAATCCACAAGAAGCTCAGGAAGAGCTGCTGTGTAGAACAGCTTCGAAAATGAAAGGCAGAATTCATAAGCAGAGAAAAATATTGATTGTTTACATCTTAAATCTGCTCTGAGGAAAGAGAGAGAGAGAAAAATCCCCTAAAATCCGGGCAATTTCCAAGAAATATGATATTTTTAATCAGGATGTGTGGCTGGACTTTGGCGCTATTGATGACTTGTTAACTACGGAACACATAAATACTAATCTGCATTAACTCCTTAATGGTACACAACGAAGACTGAAATGTTTTAGGGAGGACAAGCGCAGACGAGCCAATTTAAGGGGATTTATAGTGTCTAACATCCAACTAATGTTGGTCTGTCATGTTCTGTTTGTAGAAGTCGCTGTAATGGAGGATTGGGTACAAATTACACAGAACCTCCCAGCTGGATTACAAGGACGTTGTGCCATGACCAGCTAAGTACAGTGCTTGTTCAATATCCTGTCAAACCTATATGGAATACCATAATTATTAAGCATCTTCCATTTAAGTGAAGAATTCTGGATGACGCTTAAACTAGATATATTTTGAGAAAGGACAGCAGGACATTCCAATAAAGTGGCTTTACAAACCTTTGGTGACAGTTTTTTCTCCGTTACATTCCTAACAGAGCCCATCAAGATAACTTCAGGAGAACTAAGTACCAAAGTTCTACAGTCTCCTTGACCATGAACGACGATCTCATTAATACACTAGTAAATGTACCATGGACAAGTTGGTATGTTTTCCCTTCTTCAATCCCCCATATTGAAAAAATAAAGGAATGAGCCAGTTCTATGCAGGCTATAGATATAATTAAACACAAAAACAAATGTTTTAAGTGAGAAGCTGGTCTGAAGCCGAACACTTTTTCATGAGCACCACAATGCCTACTTCGCCCATGCTCTACCAAGGTTTTCTAGCACACATTTTTTACATTCTACTGCAGCTACAGTCAGGTCCAAAATGATTGGGACCCTTGATAAATAATGAGCAAAAAAAAAGATTTTTTTTTTTACAAAATACTGAGCTGTGTGTGACTCGTTTCAAGAAACTAGGCATATTTCGCGCGTCACTACTTCACAGGAGAGCCATTTGAACGTAACTTTTTTTTATTTATCAAAATTATAATTTTTGCCAGAAATGCCTTCTGGAACATGTGCACTTTCACGCGCCTTAATAACAAACTTGTATGCAATCTGTTAATACGAATAAAACATTCAACATTTTTGAGCATATTTGGTTTAACCACAGAAAAAGACAGCAACCAATCCGCTAGCCATGATTGGCTGCAATAATGAGTGGGCTGGACATGCCGAGAAATTAGTTTGGTCTGCCATGTAGCACACTTCTGTCTATAACATGAGCTGGTCAGTATGTGTAGGTAACCCTTTCTAACGTGGCTTTATTGAAAGATATCGTGTAGTAGAACTGCATAAGTGTTGCTCTCCACTTTCTGGAAGACCGTGTTTTGAAATGAGGAATGGACAGTGCATTTAGAGAATGATAGCTAAGGAGATGGAGAAAATCCTGTTGTTTGATTGCAAATATGCAGACGGAGTCAAAAAGAGACAACATCAGGCTTGTTGTATAAAACACCTGTCTCCAGATTACATCTTCAAGCGAAGGGCAACCATGGTATCCGTGACAGAGAGAGGGAAAAGTGTCCATCCAAGTACATAACCAGTCAAAAGTTTGGACACCTACTCTTTATTTTTGACATTGTATTTTTTACATTGTAGAAAAATAGTGAGGACATCAAAACTATGAAATAACACATATGGAATCATGCAGTAACCAAAAAAGTGTAACAAATCTACATTTATTTTATATTTAAGGTTCTTCAAAGTAGCCATCCTTTACCATGATGACAGCTTTGCACACCCTTGGCATTCTCTCAACCAGCTTCATGAGGTAGTCACCTGGAATGCATTTGCTTTGTGCTCACTCTGGTACTCCTGATTAAATTCACGAACACACCCGTAATATAAACCAGCCTTTAGTCTTGAACTCTTTGGTTGTTTAATACATGGCCTCAAATGTGAATCCTTAAAGAGATGGGTGTGGCTAAGGCTTTAGAGGGTGTGAACAATGCTGACAAAGCTCTCCAGTAGGTTAACCAAAACATTCAAAAAAGGGCCATTTTCTCAAAAGTGAGGTTACAAGTTTATCAACTTTCAAAGCAGAATACTTTCCCATTGTTCCTCAACTGCAGTGTATGATATACAATTTATTTTTAGGCTCTGAGTTTCTACTTTAATCCAATGTAAAAAACACCACTTCAACTTTTGCTACATAAGATTGAATCGAGATGGTTGGTCACATATTGTATGCTCCAAAACACATACATTTGCTCAGATAAAAAGATTCCATTTAACAATACATTTTTTTCAAACAAATATATGGGTCAAAATTATTGGCACCCGTTTTCAATACCTCACCCTGCGAGGATAACGGCACTGAACCATTTCTAAAAAGTTGTATAAGATTGGAGAACACATTAGACCACTCCTCCATACAGAATCTTTCCAGATCCCTGATATCATTCATCTGCGCTTAGAAATGGTCAGTTAACCATTTATTTATGGATTTTGTGTGCTTGGGGTTATTGGGGTTTGGGGTTATTGTCCTGCTGGAAGATCCAAGTTCATGATGCCGTTGACCTTAACAAGGGCCCCAGGACCAGTGGAAGAAAAATATAATTCTTAATTTCTTAACTCATCAACATGCTTTTAGTCTATCCAGATTACCAGGTATTTATAAGCGGTTATACGATCAATTATTTAAAAAATATAGAACCTTTATTTAACTAGGCAAGTCAGTTAAGATCAAATTCTTATTTACAATGACGGCCTACACCGGCCAAACCCGGACGACGCTGAGCCAATTGTGCGCCGCCCTATGGGACTCAATCATGGCCGGATGTGATACAGCCTGGATTTGAACCAGTGACTGTAGTGACACCTCTTGCACTGAGATGCAGTGCCTTAGACTGCGGCGCCACTCGCGAACCCTCCAAAGTACGTATGCATAAATCATCAGATACATGATTTGGAAAATAACATATACTTGGTTTTAATTGCATTAAGTACCAATTTCAGTCCAACAAAGGTTTTCAACAGGGAAACAGAAGTTGGTCAGCTGTGGGGGCAATAGCATATACCACAGTGTCATCTGCATATAGGTGAAAGCATGCATTTTTTTTAAACAGATAAACCAATATTGCTAACGGAAATAGTGAAAAGAAACACCCTTAGCCATGTCCAGAAAACCTGATTCAAAGTCATCAGTAAATACACATTGCATTCTGTCCTTTAAATAACTTTCAAACAAGCTACACACAGCTTGGTCAAGGGCAATTTATGAAAGCCTTTGAATAAGTAATGAGTAATGTTTTAGATCGCTCAATAAAAAGGGCTGCAAAGTGTTTCTTACTATCCAAACAATTAAGAACATAATTTAAAACCAAAGAAGAAGCAGAGATGGTGCTATGACATGGTCTGACATGACTGATGTACATTTATAATACATTTCGTAGTTAAAAAGGATCTAAAATGTGTATTTGACAAGTATTCTTGAATTTGGAAATGGGGTAAAATGTATTTTCACACGGATCTACACCTTTGTTAAGTGGGAGTATATGGGCCACATTCCAGACCCTGGGGACTAAATTGTAAGGTAAAAAAAAAATGAGTAAAAAAAGTTCTGCAAATCTGAAAAGCTGCAGGAAGTAAGGATCAAGCAAATTAGCCCCAGTGGATTATTATACAAATATCTATCTATATACACACACATATTCATATATATACACACACATACAATTGAAGTCGGATGTTTACATACAACTTAGCCAAATACATTTTTAACTCAGTTTCACAATTCCTGACATATAATCCAGGTAAAAATTCCCTGGTTTTAGGTCAGTTAGGATCACCACTTTATTTTAAGAATGTGAAATGTCAGAATAATAGTAGAGAGAATGATTTATTTCAGCTTTTATTTATTTTATTACATAGTCAGGTTTGTAAGGCCTCATTGCTCATGCACTTTTTCAGTTCTGCCCACACATTTTCTATGGGATTGAAGTCAGGGCTTTGGGATGGCAACTCCAATACCTAGACTTCATTGTCTTTAAGCCATTTTGCCACAACTTTGGAAGTATGCTTGGGGTCATTGTCCACTTGGAAGACCCATTTGCGACCAAGCTTTAACTTCCTGACTGATGTCTTGAGATATTGCTTCAATATAGCCTCATCATTTTAAATCCTCATGACGACATTTATTTTGTGAAGTGCACCAGTCCCTCCTGCAGCAAAGCACCCCCACAACATGATGCTGCCACGAATGTGATTCACGGTTGGGATGGTGTTCTTCGGCTTGCAAGCCTCACCCTTTTTCCTCCAAACCTAACGATGGTCATTATGGCCAAAACAGTTATATTTCTGTTCCATCAGGCCAGATGACATTTCTCCAAAAAGTACGATCTTTGTCCCCATGTGCAGTTGCAAACAGTAGTCTGACCTTTTTATGGCAGTTTTGGAGCGGTGGCTTCTTCCTTGCTGAGCGGCCTTTCAGGTTATGTCAATATAGGACTCGTTTTACTGTGGATATAGATACTTTTGTACCTATTTCCTCCAGCATCTTCGCAAGGTCTGGGATTTATTTGCACATTATGTACCAAAGTACATTCATCTCTCTCCTTCCTGAGCGGTATGACGGCTGCATGGTCCCATGGTGTTTATACTTACGTTCTATTGTTTGTACAGATGAACGTCGTACCTTTAGGCATTGGGAAATTGCTCCCAAGGATGAACCAGACTTGTGGAGGTCTACAATTGGCTGATTTCTTTAGATTTTGCCATGATATCTTTCAAAGAGTCACTGAGTTTGAAGGTAGGCCTTGAAATACATCCCCAAAGTAGATGTCCTAACAGACTTGCCAAAACTATAGTTTGCTAAAAATAAATTTGTGCAGTGGTTGAAAAACAAGTTTTAATGACTCTAACCTAAGTGTATGTAAACTTCCGACTTCAACTGTATGTATGTATATATATATATATATATTTTTTTTTTTTACATCAATCTTGCTCAAGACGTCTAGTACATCACAAGAGAAAGTTCTTGAAATTAAATCAAAGATTCACCAGAAATTGACGGAACTTCAATCAAGCAACTATAGGCTGGGAGAGGGGAAGCAGCTGACTGATTGGCCTGGGTCAATTAAAACACAATTTCTTTCAAATAAATCAAAAATGTATATATATTTTTTTGCGCAAAACCACTGGTATGTGACTAAAGAGCTATCTATATAATCTTTGATTTAATTTCAAGAACTTTCTCTTGTGATGCAATATATATATACGCTCTAACCACTAGGCTACCCTGCCGCCCCTATATATATATATATATATATAGGGGCGGCAGGGTAGCCTAGTGGTTAGAGCGTTGGACTAGTAACCGGAATGTTGCAAGTTCAAACCCCCGAGGCCACAAGGTACAAATCTGTCGTTCTGCCCCTGAACAGGCAGTTAACCCACTGTTCCTAGGCCGTCATTGAAAATAAGAATTTGTTCTTAACTGACTTGCCTGGTTAAATAAAGGTAAAATTTAAAATACATATATATATATATATACACACACACACACATCATCTGACCATAGCTCCAATTCCATTTACCAGGCATTTATATTTGTTGTATGACATGAAAATAGAGCTCTTTGGCCACACACACACCAGTGGTGGGTTTTGCGTCGAAATTATTATACATATGCATAAAAATAACCCCATACCTACTGTAACATATGGTGGTGGATGGTTCATTTTATGAGGCTATTTTGATACCACTGGTCCTGGTGCCATGGTTAAGGTCAACTGAACTGTACCCAGTACCGGGACATATTTGCCAAAAACCTGGTTGCCTCTGCCAGGAGATTGAAACTTGGCAGCATTGGATCTTCCAGCAAGACAACCACAAGCATACATTGACATTTCACAAAGAAACTGTTAATTGGGCACAAAATCAAAAATCTCAGTCTCCGGACATGAACCCAATTGAAAACATGCGGTTTGAATTGAAGAGGGCAGGTCATAAGCGCAGACAAAGGATATCAAGGATCTGAAAAGTTTCTTTATGGAGGAACGGTCTAAGATCCCTCCCAATATGTTCTCCAATCTCATACAACATTTTAGAAAAAGGCTCAATGCCATTATCCTCGCAAGGTGAGGTATTGAAAACAGGGGTGCCAATAATTGACCCCTACCTTTTTTGGGGGGGGTGGGGGGCAAATTATATATATCTGAGCAAATGTATTAGTATAAAATATAAATTGTAAAACAATTGTGAGCATACAATATAGCTCTGTATTTGTATTACTTAATTTAATATTTTTTGCACATCTTTCGTTGCCTTGAATTCAAACGTTCTCAAACGTCTGCAGGCTGACCTTGGTCGTCGGCACATTGGTGCAGATGGCTTCCGGGTTAAGTGGGTGAGTGTTATGAAGCGCGGTTTGGTGGGTCATGTTTAGGAAGGACGCACGACTTGTCTCATTCGCTGCAACTCCCCAACCTGCTCGGGAGGCAAAGGCCAAGATCGAAATTTGGGAGAAAAAGGGGTTAAAAATTTACACTGAACAAAAATATAAAACGCAACATGTAAAGTGTTGGTACTATATTTCATGAGCTGAATAAAGATCCAAGAAATATCCAAACGCACAAAAATCGTATTTCTCTCAAATGTTGTGCACAAATGTGTTTACATCCCTGTTAGTAAGCATTTCTCCTTTGCCAAGATAATCCATCCCCCTGACAGGTGTGGCATATCAGGAAGTTGATTAAACAGCATGATCATTACACAGGTGCACCTTGTGCTGGGGAAAAATAAAAAGGCCACTCTAAACTGTGCAGTTATATCGCACAACACAATGCCACAGCTGCCTCAAGTTGGAGTGTGCAATTGGCATGCTGACTGCAGGAATGTACAAGAGAGCTATTGCCAGATCATTTTGTTAATTTCTCTACCATAAGCCGCCTCCGTTGTTTTAGAGTATGTGGCAGTACATCCAACCGGCCTCAACTGCAGATCACGAGTAACCAGGCCAGCTCAGGAACTCCATATCTGGCTTCTTCACCTGCGGGATCGTTTGAGACCAGCCACCCAGAAAAACTATAGGTTTGCATGACCAAATAATTTCTGCACAAATTGTCAGAAACCATTTTAGGGAAGCTCATTTGCATGCTTGTCGTCCTCACCATGGTCTTGATCTGAATGCAGTTCGGCGTCATAACTGACTTCAGTGGGAAAATGCTCACCACTGGCACACTGGAAAAGTGTTCTCTTCACGGATGAATCCCGGTTTCAACTGGACCGAGCAGACGGCAGACGTATGGAATGGTGAGAGCAAGCAGTTTGTTTACAAGGTTGACATCAGCAGAGGGTCCCATGGTGGAGGTGTAGTTATGGTGTGGGCAGGCATAAGCTACAGACAACAAACGCAATTGCATTTTATCGATGGCAATTTGAATGCACAGTGATAGCGTGACAAGATCCTGAGGCCCATTGTCGTACCATTAATCCACCACCATCACCTCATGTTTCAGCATGATAATGCACGGCCCCATGTCGCAAGGATCTGTACATAATTCCTGGATGCTGAAAATGACAGTTCTTCAATGGCCTGCATACTCACCAAACATCACCCACTGAGCATGTTTGGGATGCTCTGAATCGACATGTACGACAGTGTGTTCCAGTTCCCGCCAATATCCAGCAACTACGCACAATCAACAGCCTGATCAACTCGAAGCAAAGATGATATGTCGCACTGCATAAGGAAAATGGTGGTCACATCAGATACTGACTGGTTTTCAGATCCACGCCCCTACTTTTTTTTCTTAAGGCATCTGTGACCAACAGATGCATATATCTATTCTCAGTCATGAGAACTCCATAGATTACAGCCTAATGAATATATGAATATATGAATATATATATATATATATATAATATATATATTTCAATTAACTGAGTTCCTTATAAGAACTAACTCAGTAAAATATTTTTGTATATATAGACATACTGTTCCAAAAAATTAAGGGAACACGAAATTAACACATCCTAGATCTGAATGAATGAAATATTCTTATTAAATACTTTTTTTTCTTTACATAGTTGAATGTGCTGACAACAAAATTACACAAAAATGATCAATGGAAATCAAATGTAACAACCCATGGGAGTCTGGATTTGGAGTCACACTCAAAATTAAAGTGGAAAACACACTACAGGCTGATCCAACTTTGATGTAATGTCCTTAAAACAAGTCAAAATGAGGCTCAGTAGTGTGTGTGGCCTCCACGTGCCTGTATGACCTCCCTACAATGCCTGGGCATGCTCCTGATGAGGTGGTGGATGGTCACCTGAGGGATCTCCTCCCAGACCTGGACTAAAGCATCCGCCAACTCCTGGACAGTCTGTGGTGCAATGTGGCGTTGGTGGATGGAGCGAGACATGATGTCCCAGATGTGCTCAATTGAATTCAAGTCTGGGGAACGGACGGGCCAGTCCATAGCATCAATGCCTTCCTCTTGCAGGAACTGCTGACACACTCCAGCCACATGAGGTCTAGCATTGTCTCACAAGGGGTCTGAGGATCTCATCTCGGTACTTAATGGCAGTCAGGCTACCTCTGGCGAGCACATGGAGGGCTGTACGGCCCCCCAAAGAAATGCCACCCCACACCATGACTGACCCACCGCCAAACCGGTCATGCTGGAGGATGTTCTCCACGGCGTCTCCAGACTGTCACGCCTGTCACGTGCTCAGTGTGAATCTGCTTTCATCTGTGAAGAGCACAGGGCGCCAGTGGCGAATTTGCCAATCTTGGTGTTCTCTGGCAAATGCCAAACGTCCTGCACGGTGTTGGGCTGTAAGCACAACCCCCACCTGTGGACGTCGGGCCCTCATACCACCCTCATGGAGTCTGTTTCTGACCGTTTGAGCAGACACATGCACATTTGTGGCCTGCTGGAGGTCATTTTGCAGGGCTCTGGCAGGGCTCTGGCAGTGCTCCTCCATGCACAAAGGCGGAGGTAGCGGTCCTGCTGCTGGGTTGTTGCCCTCCTACGGCCTCCTCCACGTCTCCTGATGTACTGGCCTGTCTCCTGGTAGCGCCTCCATGCTCTGGACACTACGCTGACAGACACCGCAAACCTTCTTGCCACAGCTCGCATTGATGTTCCATCCTGGATGAGCTACACTACCTGAGCCACTTGTGTGGATTGTAGACTCCGTCTCATGCTACCACTAGAGTGAAAGCACCGCCAGCATTCAAAAGTGACCAAAACATCAGCCAGGAAGCATAGGAACTGAGAAGTGGTCTGTGGTCACCACCTGCAGAACCACTCCTTTATTGGGGGTGTCTTGCTAATTGCCTACAATTTCCACCTGTTGTCTATTCCATTTGCACAACAGCATGTGAAATTTATTGTCGGGTTGCTTCCTAAGTGGACAGTTTGATTTCACAGAAGTGTGATTGACTTGGAGTTACATTGTGTTGTTTAAGTGTTCCCTTTATTTTTATATATATAAAATAATGAATGATCTCGGAGAAACAGTTCAGTGCTGCTATGATTCAAATCAAAAGTTATCCGTCACATGCTTCGTAAACAACAGGTGTAGACTAACATTGAAAAGCTTTACTTACAGGCTCTTCCCAGCAATGCAGATAAGAAAAAAAAAAAAGAATAGAAAAATTATAACATGAAGAATAAATACACAATTGAGTAACGATAACTTGGCCATATACATGTGGTACCAGTACCTACCTAATCGATGTGCAGGGGTACAAGCTAATACATCGGCAGGGATAAAGTGGCAAGGCACCAGGATAGATAATAAACAGTAGCGGCAGCACATGTGATGAGTCAAAGTTAGTGCAAAATCAATCAATGCAGATAGTTAACCAATAGCTACCCGGTTGTTCAGCGTCCTGTTGGTTCCAGACGTGGTGCATCGGTACCGATTGTCGTGCGGTTTCAAAAGAGAACAGTCTATGACTTGGGTGGCTGGAGTCTGAACATTTTTAAGGCCTTCCTCTGACACCGCCTGGTATAGAGGTCCTGGATGATTGGGAGCTCGGCCCCAGTGATGTACTGGGCCGTACTCACTACCTTCTGTAGCACCTTGCGGTCAAATGCCTAGCAGTTGCCATACAAAGCGGTGATGCAGCCAGTCAGGATGCTCTCAATGGTGCAGCTGTAGAACCTTTTGAGGGTCTGAGGGTGCATGTCGAATCTTTTCAGCCTCCTGAGGGGGAAGAGGTGTTGTCGTGCCCTCTTCACAACTGTCTTGGTGTGTGGACCATGATAATTCCTTACTGATGTGGAACTTGACGCTCTAGACCCGCTCCACTACAGCCCTGTCGATGTGGACGGGTGCGCTCTCGGTTGGTGTTTACTGCAGTCCGTGATCAGTTAATTTGTCTTGGTTTGGAACTGAAGTAAAAGAAACCTATAGCTTATGTCTCCTTGTACAAGATATCAGCGTAGAGCCCTGGGTAACTTTAGGCAGACCTGATTCTGTCCAATCACACCAATCGAGATGTCCTGAAATGCGCTCACTGATACACAATGGACAGTACAGACCTTTACAGAATATACAAAAGGGCCCAAGATGCTCACTGCATAGGTATGCAATTCAATAGTTTCCCTAAGATAGAACACATTTTCATTGAATTATTAATATTTCCACTTGAAGGTCATTAATAATCACTTAAGAGACGGTGAAATATGAAGAAAAAAAAGCTGTTTCACAGATGGAATAAAAAGCGTTCTTCTGCAACGATCCCATTCATCTGACTGTATCAGGTGATTCAATTGTTCATTATTTCAAGGCTGGTTGACTGCGTAAAAGCTTCAGACATACATGAATTATCTCCCCGGATAGAGAGATTTGAAGCCATTCAGCCAAAAAAAATAATAATAATTTAAAAAAAAAAGTGTTTGTCACGCTCGACCAGTGCCATAAACTGGACGAGAAAACGAGATTGTCTTGCCTCAATGTAAAATCCACCGTGAAGGGACTGTTGAACTTATGGATGGTTCAAACTCTGCAGAGCAGCACAAACATCAAAATTTATTTCCTCACAAAAACAGGTGAAGTATTATGACGCTTAATTAATACACTTTCTAGTATGAAAATTGTGTGATTCATTCTGGAATTGACAATTGTTAACAGCGGTTGTTCAACCAAGGTCAACTTTACAAATTGATATTTTGTAAACCAAAAGAGATTTAATGACTTTTACCACACCTACCATTTGAACCAGAATCCTTCCATTTCACTACTGTAATATAACTTACACATTTTATTTCACAATTAAAAAGGCAAAATATAAAGCACTGACATTCTAAGAACAGAAAATAAATTAGGAAAATATAAGCGGCCAAGGTCAGGAAATAGCATTTTTCAAAGTTTGGACTGACAATTTCATAAGGGGTGAAATACACCCGCACACATCCACAAACAAACACACAGTTCTGTCCGAAGTACTTCTAAGTATAAGGCCTGCAAGTCAACAAACTATTCTCGACTTCCATCTCCCAAGTTTCACAGAAGAGACAAGGTCAGAGGCAACCACAGTGATAAGCAGCTCGTTTAGCAGGTCTCCATATATCCAGGAAAAACATCAGTATCACCTCAACCAGATAATTCAACGAGGGCCGAATTCCTTGAGCAACATCGCCATCTGGTGTCAGCAAAAAGGGAAGATAGCTCCTCTCGTAAGTTCTTGTTGGACACTATGGCACACTGAAATCCCCAAAAAGGTCTAAAATCTACATTCTCAATGTATATCCTCAAACCTAAAGTCTTGTAAATGTGGCACTCAAGCATTGTCAAGCTTTCTATTGGTCCGCTTATAGGCTACCCACTGCGGCATTTTAGATCATAGCCACTAAGGGAAAACACTATGCTCAACATTCAAATATCTACGGTTTATAAATGTATTATGCCCATCTCTCAGTTGTCACCTACAGTCCATGCAGTCTGAGCTCAGCCAAAATAGATGTCGAGTGCATTTAGAGGGACTCAGATGTCTGTGGACCGAGCCTCCCGATGGTGGAAAAAAACTTTGGCGGTACCTTTGAAGATGGAGGGTCTGTTTACCCAATAGGTTTCATTAAATTAAGCCTCCATTAGGCCTCTCTTCTGCTTGATCAAAGGCATCGCTAAGAGGCATGGCATTCTGCTTTCCCCGACTTAAACGCATCTCCTCTATCAAACAGTTTTTCTCCTTAGTTTTTTTTGTCTGTGTTGTGTGGGGGGGGGGGGTGTTGGTTGTGCCAGCATCCCCTTTGGCTGATGCAAGGCCCATCTGCAGGGGTCCTCTGGCTTTTAAGACCCCTTGTCTCTCTATTAACAAAATGAAGCTGTCAACCAGCAAACAAATTGCAAATGCACCTCCGGGATGTCCGCCTGATAACGTGTGCTCTTTTTGTTTTTAGCATCCGTCTGGAAAAATGGCCAGGTTGAGGTCAGGCTTTCCCCAGTCTGGCATAAAAGAACAGGGCTCAATCTGGCGCGCTGGTGGCGTGAACACTTCAAACCGCAGGCGAATGAGAGGATGAGAGAGGGGGGGGGTTAAGGGGGAAGACACCCTAGGGAGCCAGTAGTGGGAGAAGAGGTTGAGGCCTTTATTTCCAGGGGAAGCACAACAAAGACTGCTTTTTTTACGAAAAAGAGAGGAGATGGCCTTTTTTTCGCAGGCTGGCATCCTTTAGAGCTGGGTGTCCTGTGCTTATCTGAAGTGGGAGCACCAGCTTTGGGAGAACTCATCAGCTTTAGCGGGAACTAGAAATGGAGCCTGAGTGAAAGTGAGATATCCTGCTACAAATGCACCACCCCCCCAAAAAAGAACTTTTAGAGCAGACTATTTTATCAACAGAACAGGGTTTCAAACAGGCTGGGGAGGACACAGTTCTCCAATAGTAAGTGCACAAAGTTGAAAAGCAATACTAGGAATGGGTTTGATCGAGTTCATCCACAATTATTAAAAACAGAACATAAATGACACAATGTTGCGCTGGGTGTAAGGCCACCCTTAAATCGGACTCCACTGTCAAACCAACCTTTACTGTAGTATTGTTGTTTCACACACATCTTTTTTTGTGAGAAGGGTATGTGAATAGGCCTATATATTTTGTGTCTTAAGGGTATGTGACTAAGAACAATTTGGAATCCACTGACCTAGACTTACTCTGTTCTCCTTCACACTTAACGTATGAGAATGTTGGCTATAAAAAAGGTGACAAAAAAGGGGTGTCCTCGCATCTAATAGCACGCGCTCAAAAGAGCATAACAGACAACAAAAACTGTGAGGAATGCGAATTAGCCGTAATATCCGACACAGCAGGTGCTAATTGCTTGATAATTAACCACGGCTAGTGTCGAGAGAGAAGCTAAAGATTAATCATCAGCCAATTAAAATGCCCACGGCGAGGAAAGCGAGCCCTCTCAAAAGACTGGAGATCTCTTCTGTGATCTGAGAGCGACCAGACTTTCAGAAGCAGGAGCAACAGATCACTTGCACCTGATATTTCTCAGTTTTGCGTGCTTGTTTGTTTAATACTTCGGACCGTGTTTGGTAGGTGCTTTTACCAAGAAGCAATTGATATCGCATACACCTCCTGTTCAGTTTCACATTTGAAATCCACCTCTTGGAAAATGAAAGGCTAAATATCCTCACAAGTATGAAGGGGAACGATCCCGGACAGAAGTTGCACAGTTAAATGAAACCACAAGGAAGCTGAGGGCGTTCGGAAGAACCGTACACAAAGCAACACAATCCCCAAATGTAAACCTGCGGATCTTAACCTTGATTTAGGGGGCCAAGAGGGCACCCTCATACAATACTTGCATCTAATGGGAGTAATGTCAGAAAGTAAAACAGGGAGCCTAAAATATGAGTTCAAGTTAAAACACTTGGCTCCTCATTAAAGGTTTCATATGTGTCGGGTGGGGTTCGAGACAGACAGGTTGCGGTTTATGAATTACTAAACAAGGCCATGTTCTGTAGCATCGACACAAGCCTGCTCTCTACGGATGATACTTGGGCTTTCAAAAACGGAGAGAGCGGAGAAAAGAGAGAAAAAAAGAAAAAGATCCACAGTGGACACGCCATTGACCTTCAGTTTCAGTCCGAGTGTGGTGTTTGTGAACGAGTGCGCGTGTGTCTGTTTGAGAAAGTGTGAGCGTTTGTGAGAAGGTGTAAGTATGCTCACAACTTGGCCTGTTTATAATGAATGTGCAAGTTCCTGAATTCACTTCCTGTACAAACACACACACTATAAACTTCAATTAAATGTCTCAAATAGCCACCTGTCCCTTTTGATAGCCGGGCATCGGCACACATTTGTGCAAATAAACACCTGTTTCAAACAAACAACGGGTCTGAATGAACTGGTTTAAAATAGAAAACGCAACATGCAACAATTTCAAAGATTTTACTGAGTGAGTTACAGTTCATATATGGAAATCAGTCAATTGAAATTAATTAATTAGAACCCTAATCAATGGATTTCACATGTCACATTTCAGATATGCATCTGTTGGTCATAGATAATATATATATATATATTAAGTAGAAATGTGGATAATGTGGATAGTATCTGGTGACCACCATGCTACACAACATCTCCTTCACCTAGAGTTTATCAGGCTTTTGATTGTGGCGTGTGGCATGTTGTCCCACTTCCCTTCAAAGGTTGTGCAAAGTTGCTGGATATTGGCGGGAACTGGAACACGCTGCCGATCCAGAGCATCCCAAATATGCTCAATGGGTGACATGTCTGGTGAGTATGCAGGCCATGGAAGAACTGGGACAATCCCGCATGAAGAAACCAGATGTAGTGGTCCTAGGATGGCATGGTTACACATGGTCAACAGTTGGGCGTACTACAATATTCTCAAAAACAACGTTGGAGGCGGCGTATAGTGGCGAAATGACCATTCAATTATCAGGCAAGAGTTCTGTGGGACATTCCTGCAGTCAGCATGCCAATTGAATGCTTCCTCAAAACTTGACATCTATGGCATTGTGTTGTGGGACAAAACTGCACATTTTAGAGTGGCCTTCTATTGTCCCCAGCACAATGTGCACTTGTGTCATGATTATGCCGTTTAGTCAGCTTCTTAATATGCTACACCTGTCAGGTGGATGGTTTGTCTTGGCATAGGAGAAATGGTTACGAACAGGGATATAAACACATTTGTGCACAAAATTTGAGAGAAATAAGCTTTCTGGTATCATTTATTTCAGGTCATGAAACATTGGAACAACACTTTACATGCATTTATATGTTTTGCTCAGTGTACATTATGAAGCTTATCGTATTTTCCCAGAACAGTTGAAACAGTCACGTGTTTATTTCTAAAAAGCATTATGGTAGAAAGCCGGAGCTTGTGAGTCCAGCTGTGCAATTGGTTTAACTTGCTAGTTAACTACATAAGTGGTTGAATTAATAAGGAGATGATGGGGCATCATAGCTATCTGACGTATTTAAGAAGTCAAAGTGCTTTGGATGAGTTATGTACAGCTGCCATCTTGATTTCCTTGCATTCATTTTTTTATCCTCTCCGTTCTTGCCTGTCTGCTCCTCACCCCTATTCTCTGAGCAAAGCAAGCAGGAACATTGCCCTAGCGACTCCACACAGACGCAGCATGTACACATGCGTCAAAACAGACAGGCATGCGTCAAAACTGTTCATTTGCATATCTCTCATCCAAACTCACCAAAAATGACATTTCGGTAGCCACTACCTATATTTGTAATTTCGTTTGCGCTCGTTAGCATATTTAGCTATCAGATTATATTGAAACACGCTATTAGTTTGTGCAACATCGAACACAGTCTATCTGCAACTGAGAGGGGGGGGGGGTACAAGGCGCAAGGAGGCGCAACTAGTGAGAGAATAGAGCTGAAGCGAATGATAGGCAACGTAATCTTTTTTTTTCACCGTTATTTAACCAGGTAGACTAGTTGAGAACAAGTTCTCATTTACAACTGCGACGTGTCCATGATAAAGCAAAGCAGTGCGACACAGAGTTACACATGGAATAAACAAACAGTCAATAATACATTAGAAAAAGTCTATATAAAGTGATGAGGTAGGATAAGTGGGGGGGGGAAATCAGGCAATAAATAGGCCAATATGGCAAAATTATTACAGTATGGAAAATTAAACACGGGGGTGATAGATGTGCAGAAGATGAGTGCGCAAGTATCGGTACTGGGGTGAGTCTTTGCAAGTCTGATCTGTGAGGATTTGTTATCATAAATGTTTATACTGGTCATTATAAACAGTGTAGTATATTGAACATCTTATTGAGTAAAATTGTGTACATTAAGGAAATAGACACCTGGCTTAAATAGAATCCTGTCTCTAATATACCCTGGTTGTGTTCATTGATTGAAGCAAATAAGAACCTGGGATATTAATTGAAGTTTTATGGGTACATGTTACAATTTGGCAAATTTCTGCCCTGCTATAGCTGCCCCGGTCAACTGTAAGTGCCATTATTGTGAAGTGGAAACATCTAGGAGCAACAATGGCTCAGCCGCGAAGTGGTAGGCCACACAAGCTCACGGAATGGGACCGCCGAGTGCTGAAGCACCTAGTGAATAAAAATAGTATGTCCTTGGTTGAAACACTCACGACCGAGTTCAAACTGCCTCTGGAAGCAATATCAGCACAATAACTGTTAGTCGGGAGCTTCATGAAATGGGTTTCCATAGCCGACCAGGTGCACACAAGCCTAAGATCATCATGCGCAATGTCATTCCAGACGATTCGCTGCTTCCAACTTTGTGGCAACAGTTTGGGCAAGGCCCTTTCATGTTTCAGCGTGACAATGCCCCTGTGCACAAAGCGAGGTCCATAAAGAAACGGTTTGTCGAGATCGGTGTGGAAGAACTTGACTGGCATGCACAGAGCCCTGACCTCACCCCCATCGAACACTTTTGGGATGAATTGGAATGTCGACTGCGAGCCAGGCCTAATCGCCCAACATTAGTGCCCACCCTCACTAATGCTCTTGTGGCTGAATGAAAACAAGTCCCCGCAGCAATATTCCAACATCTAGTGGAAATCCTTCCCAGAAGAGTGGAGGATGTTACAGCAGCAAAGGGGGGACCAACTCTATATTAATGCCCATGATTTCGGAATTTAAGGTGTCCACATACTTTTGGTCATGTAGTGCATCACTAACCCTATTCTACAGCTGGAGGGAAGACTAAACATGTAAATTGGGATATGCGTTATGGATACCACAGGGCATCATGCACTCGTATAGACTGTGTGTGTATGCGTAGCTATATACCAAGATGAATGAGGTATTACAGTAAGGTGGGGTACTCACAAAGTCTTTCTCCAGCTTCTCCATCTCCCCCTTGTAGCTCTTCAGTCTGCTCTGGTATATGCCTCTGCTCTGGATGGGGATCTCACGCACCTCCAGATCCATCTGCTCCATCTAGGTCCAGCAATCAACTACTTATTTCACCATTTAAATGATTTAAAAACAGACATTATATTGGCTAAAATGGCTACAACAATGTAGATGTAAACTGTGTAATTATTCTATCATTATTCTGGAAATATGTCAAAACAAAATGTACAATACGAGACTTGTTAAACTGAACTTACCACACACACTATACTGTTGAGTATGTATGTTTAGTATGTAGTGACTACACTGTGAATTAAATGAGGGTTGAAATGGATTTATATTTACACACACACACAAACACACACGATGTAATGAAATTATTCCAAACATATTGTTGCACAAGAGTCTTTTGATCAACATCAAGAGATTCTGAAGATTTAAACTAAAATCGACGCCTGTAAAACATCTTAACATGAGATACTTCAGCAGCCTTAACTTTAATCTGTTTCAGAATTGATTTGTTGAAACATTGACTGCTCCTCTTCGTGTCATTCATCAATGATTAAAAAAAGTTATGACAGAAAGGCAGTTTGGCAAATAAATATGATACAATCCATTTGAAAGCCCTTCATTTTAAATAGAGAGTACATTAGAGGTACACGGAGACAAGACTTTCTGAGGTGAATTTGGAGAAGCCTAATCAAGATGACATAATAACACAACTACGTCTAGAATTTACACGTTAGTTCACTTCCTTCATATTTTTAAACATGACGTGAAGACTCCTTCCAAATAACTGCTTGAAATGTGTCACCGGTATGTCACTTAAAAGCGAATTATCATTAATGTGATCACGCCATTATCACGCTGAGCAGCCATCCGCCACGTGAAGTGCTTGTGTGTCAAGTCACCGTTAGGATTACACAGGTGTCATTGTCTGCGTTCGCCAGTGAAATTGTCTCGTTTCCTTTTCCAAATTCATTATTTAGAAAATGGGAAGAGCGGAAATTATTGATCAAAGACGTACCAATTCTCTGACTTCTTCAAGCTGTTTGTCGACATTTAGAACCAGCTGTGTCTTCTCCTCTGAAAGGGAAACAGTAGCAACATATTGATCAAGCGACAGAGGAGCAGTGCTTTATGACAACCCAACTCCCCCGCAACGGGGGGAGAGATAACAACACACCAGAATGCATTTGAAGATATATTTACACATTCTCTCCACACGCCGATCCACATTAGATGTCTCTTGTTTATCCACGTGTAAAAGGCCTTTGTTGGCTTTCATAGAGGAGCAACGAGACACCTCTTGCCAACTCAAAAAAGAAAAGGAGGTGTCAGCTTTACTAGGTTGCCAAATTTTCTAACTTTGAGTCCCACTAAGAATTACTCAAATGAATTACTAAAATGCTCCATGCTCACCTGGTGGCATCTATTGCACATCATTACTTGAAGCTCATTTGGCCTCAAGAGTTTAATGTGGAACCTTGTAAATTATTGTGTGATCTTAAAATTCTGGCTGAACTAATTCTGTTGTGTAGCAAATAGAGATGGGCATTAGACATAATTTCTATGTTCGAGTACATGCTACATAAAATAATTTTGATAACTCGCATGTTAGCGTGAAACGGGTCTGAAGACAGAAAAAGTTTGCTGAATGCTTTTGTTTTTTTCCAATTACTGGTTCTGATACACAACTGAAAACTAAATATTTCCACTGCATTTGACAAACTCCACAAACAAAATCTTAGTGTTTCACATTCGGTCAGTGCTTATAAAATGTAACCTGCTCAATAGTTGCATTTGTACATTTCGAGCAATCTAATACAAATCTTGAATCGAGAACTCGCGCCCATCCACAACAGCAGCAGTTAAATATTCCTAATATTCTCCATTCCGGACATATATTTGCTTTTTCAAAAGTAAACTGATACTTTGATTGCCCAGATTTGAAACCAACATCTAAGAAGTCAAGGATCATTATAAAGACCCGGGCCTGCTGTGGTAACAAAGTTTGTTAAATAGGCTAGACCTAAATTGGCCATATTTTCAATAATTGAAAAGTGGAGCTCAGACTTCCAAAGAACTTCCAGCTCAAAAGCAATCCACAAGGCTAGCCTATCAGTGATGGAACATAACAGTGTGAAAACCAAGTGAAGATTTAAAAAAAAAATGGTTTGCCCTATGGGTCTGCACTGCCCTTTGCCAGTCATCAAATCCATTTTTAAAACATATGTACAACCTCACAGCCTACAAGTAAACAGCCAGAGGCGATTCTCCACAAGATAAGGTATAGACCGCGCCACCCACTGTACATGGCAAAGAGGAGCCTGAAATATACATGGCAATTTACTATGAGTACCGCAGACCGACGGGCGGACGAGTAGTTTTGGAAAATGCAGCGGCAAAGCAAAAAAAGTTGGAGCTCGGAGAGCCTCTTCATCTCTGCTCAATATTTAATCGCTAGTGACTGACAGGCCTTCAGCTTTCCATAAAGACTCTTAAGGAAGGAGAAAAAAAACAAGGGAAAAAAAACAACATTTATGTTTAATGGAACTAGACCTTGCATTACATTGTATTGTATTCTTATTCAAAACTCAATCCCAAGTTTTTCCAGACGGAAACGAAGCAAAACAAAAACACATCATCCATTTGATTCTCGCGTGAATGCTGAAGGCTTGGCCAAGACACCGTCAAGGACGTTTCTTAGCATGCCACAACCATTATCAGTAATTGTACATATGTGACATCCAGCAGCGGCAACAAAAAGGTCTTTGTCAAAACTATTGTCGACATATGAAACGGAGGGCTGTCAGCCAATGGGCACAATTCAGGCACTTGAGGGGGAGAAAAATAAATGGTCTTTGTGAGTAGGAATGGAATTGAAATTCAAGTGCAAACTGTTCTGGTAGGAGAAGAGGACACAGAACAATTACCACTGGGTATGATGGGCTTCCGCCTTTGTTACGTATTTGTAGAGGCTTATTTTAACACGCGCCACATAGGGTGGTGGGAAACATGGCGACATTACACTGTGAAAGATGCATTGTTTCAGCCAAGAAGCCAATTCAATGGATGGAAATTCCCATCAGCTAGAGCGTAGCAAAATAAACAAGCAATAGACCCTCGAAAAATATGAGCTAAGGAAAGGAAAACGTTCAGTGGGTGAACCTGTGCCCCGTGAATAGGTAGACAGCCTTTGGTTTGCAAATAAAGTGTTCACTTAACAATTAGACCAGAACAGGTACATTTACAGTCATGGTACACGATTTTAGGCTCTCAAGTCTCTCTATTGGTTTCAGTTAGCCTAATTCCAAAAAAGGTGAAATGATTAAAAACGGGGACAGTGACAGAAAGGTTTGCAATATAAGTAGATTGCACATTTTTTGCCACATGCTTTGTTAACATGTGTAGACTAACAATGAGATGCTTACAGGCCCTTTCCAAAGTCCACCTGTGTGCAATGTAACTAATTATGTGACTTCTGAAGGTAATTTGTTGCACCAGATCTTATTTAGGAGCTTCATAGCAAAGGGAGTGAATACATATGCACGCATCACTTTTCCATAGTTATTTACATTTTTAAACAAGTAAAAAAAAAAAGAAATTCTTCACCAATTTTGATTATTTTATGTCCATAACATAAAATGTATTTAAATTACAGGTTGTAATGGAACAAAATAGGAAAAATGCCAAGGGGGTGAATACTTTTGGAAGGCACAGTATATTATCCATGTCCTTGTTCCGCCACGACTCCTATCGGTCCCGTTGACAGGATAGTCTGGAGCGGAGCATGTCCAGTGTGTTCATTAGGAACTGTTCGCCAACAGAACAGGAGGTACAGGCAGTTTATTTGCTCACAAACGTAGTCTCATCAGGATGCCAGCTCGGCTGCCTCTCTTGCAACGTCGCTTCCTTTTCGAGTACATGGGATTAGGGTCAGGCCCGGAGTAAGCAGAACTTCCAGAGCAATTATGTCAAAGAAATTGTCCGTAGAGCCCCGAGACAGGATTCTGTTGAGGCACAGATCTGGCCGCCCGGTCAAACTGAGCAATCGGGGAGAAGGGCCTTGGTCAGGGAGGTGAACAAGAACTCCTGACAGAGCTCCAGATTTCCTCTGTGGAGACGGGAGAACCTTCCAGAAAGACAACCATCTCTACAGCAGTTCACCAATTATGACTTTATGGTAGAGTGGCCAGACGGACACAAAGTTCATAGAGATCTTTGATGAAGTCCTGAGCGCTCTGGAGCAGGTTCTCAGACTGGGGCAAAGGTTCCCCTTCCAACAGTACAACAACCCTAAGCGCACAGCCAAGACAACGCAAGAGTGGCTTCGGGAAGGGTCTCAATGTCCTTGAGAGGCCTAGCCAGAGCCCAGTCTAGAACCCAATCGAACATATCTGGAGAGACCTGAAAATAGCTGTGCAGCAACGCTCCCCATCCAACCTAAGAGCTTGAGAGGATCTGCAGAGAATAATGGGAGAAACTCCCCAAATACAGGCGCACCAAGCTTGTAACGTCATATCCAAAAAGACTTGAGGCTGTAATCGCTGCCAAAAGGTGCTTCAAAAGTACTGAGTAAAGGGTCTGAAAACATATGTACATTTTATATTTCAGTTCTTTTAATACATTTTCAAAAATGTCTAAAAACCTGTTTTTGCTTTGTCATTATGGGGTGTGTAGATTGATGAGGGGAAAATGTTTCAGAATAACACTAACGTAGCAAAAAGTTAAGGGTTCTGAATAGTTTCCGAATGCACCGTACGTACAAAAGATCAGAATAAAATACAAAAAAATACACAAAATAGCTGCTATCCACTGCAGCGCCATCTTTACTCATGCATAACTGTATTGATTTGGGCTGAGAGAGTCATGGATCTTTGGATGTTCACCCCGGTCACCGTAATAAGCATTCGATTAGCAAAGAAAAACTCCTCTGCTGACTGCATGTGCTGCCATTGAAATAGAATGAGTGTCCCCATTAAAGTTAATGACGGCATAATGGGTGGACTTGAGGAAATTGAGAGTGTACCTATAACAGGGTTACCAGATAACTCTTAAAATTTCCTGTCCCTTAAAACCCGTCCACATGGCCTGAAAAAATGTAGCACAGCAAGAGAGGAGTTGCCACATGATAGAGAATGTAGCTAGCTAATGCTGTTAGTTCATTGTACAACTCCGATCGATTGCTGGTCACAGTGAAAAAGTTATTCTTTCAATGCATTGTTTGGGGGCAAAAGGTGGGTAAAGTGTTATCGTTTATCCTCTAAGGGAATTTGAATGTTTGTTATTTTCTTACAACTCATTTCTGTGTTCTATTCAAGTGCTGTTCTATAAACCAATTTCTGTGTTCATGCAAGAGGCTGACTGTACAATTCCTCACTGTCAGTAGCTGCAATTTGGCAGTACGCCCAGACCTTGTTTTGAGAACGAACAAAAGATCTCAGTTTCAACGTCTCAGCTTAGAGAGAAGAAGCCTCGTGAGGTATTGGTCTGTCACATAAATTAAACAAAACAGTAATATTTCACTAATTATGCTAAATCACGCAAATATAACTTGTCTGTGTATAGCTGTATATAAAGACAACTACTGGGACTGCCCAGGGAGAGCTCCCAATTGACATGTGTACTATGGTGAATTGAGTTGGTTGGAATCTCTCCCAACGCACTGACAATAAACAATGATTCATTTAAGATTGACTTTGAGGATCCTTATGTAAGAACCTCCACTACACCATTGCTTGTCAAGACTTTCCCACGTTATGCCACTGCTCTCCTCTCACTCAGCTACGCTATCTCAACAAACACACACGCCCCTCCCTTATCAGTGGGATTAGTGAAATGAATAGTTTTTTTTTGTTGCCATGTTGGCCGCGGTGATATTTAGAAGTATCCCAATACCCTGCAACCAATCAATTTTCACACGTGGTATTATTTTCAAAGTAGCCACATTTTGCAGGAAAACCACAGACATGTCAAAGCCCATTCTATGTGTGCTTCTGCTACATTGGGGGGGACCGGGGAGGGGGGGCTCGTTTGCTTGTTTCAGCAAGGAGCAAACAATTTTAATCACGTTGTTGAGAGTCCATGTTCGGACAGAAACGGACTCAACCGCATGAATGACAGGCCGTCCCGTCTTCAGTCAGCTGTTTGTACCACACCAAAAAAATAAAATACAACTTTTTGGGGAAAACTTTTCAACAGTTCTTTTATTTTCATGGCGGTCTTCATCCAAACTATCGGTTACCCAGTTATATGGTAATTGTGCCACCCCTAGCATTGATACCAAATGTCCTCTTCTTAGACCCATTCCCCTTCAGTTTTGAGTCGCACTCGCTTTTCTTGTAAGGAAAGGTGCCCATCACTGGCAGAGGGACAAGCAGTCTAGCGAGGTGTACATGGACCTTGGAATAATTAGTCATCCTCTGTAGTCTAATCAGCTATCTGCAACAGAAGTAAGACATTTGCACAAGGAGAGTTAAGCTAGGCCAGGCCTATATCATGTTTATCTGTTTAGCTACAGTGAGCATTCACAATTTGGGCTCATAATAAAGAACTGCAGCAGGTCATCTGATGCAGCCAACTATCACACCCCTTCTTGGTCAAATAGCTCTTACAGAGCCTGGAGGTGTGTTGGGCCATTGTCCTGTCAAAAAACAAATGATAGTGGACCTATGCGCAAACCAGATGGGATGGTGTATCAGATGGTGTAGCAGAATGCAGTGGTAGCCATGCTGGTTGAGTATGCTTTGAATTCAAAATAAATCACTTGCAATGTCACCACCAATGCACCACCAACGCACCCCCACACCATCAGACCTCCTCAAATGTGTTTATTTAACTAGGCAAGTCAGTTAAAAATACATTTGTATTTACAATGATGGCCTACTCGGTACTGCAGTGACGCCTCTTGCACTGAGATGCAGTGTCCTAGACTACTGCGCCACTCGGGAGCCCAAAATGCTTCACGGTGGGAACTACACATGCAGAGATCATCTGTTCACCTACTCTGCGTCTCACAAAAAAACATGGCGGTTGGAACCAAAAATCTCAATTTTGTACTCAGACCAAAGGACAGATTTCCACCGGTCTAAATGTCCATTGCTCGGGTTTCTTGGCCCAAACAAGTCTCTTATTATTGGTGTCCTTTAGAAGTCGTTTCCTCACAGCAATTCAACCATGAAGGCTTGATTCACACAGTCTCCTCTGAACAGCTGATGTTGAGATGTGTGTTACTTGAACTCTGAAGCATTTATTTGGGATGAAATTTCTGAGGATGGTAACTAAGGAACTTATCCTCTTATCCTTATCCTCTAAAAAGGGTCTTCCTTTCCTGTGCGGTCCTCATGAGAGCCAATTTCATCATAGCACTGATGGTTTTTGCAACTGCACTTTCAAAGTTCTTGAAATGTTCCACATTGACTGACCTTCATGTCTTGAAGTAATGATGGACTTTCGTTTCTCTTTGCTTTATTTGAGCTGTGGTTGCCCTAATATGAACTTTGTATTTAACCAAAGAGGGCTATCTTCTGTATACCAACACCACCTTGTCACAACCCAACTGATTGTCTCAAATGCATTAAGGAAAGAAATTCCACAAATTAACAACCACACCTGTTAATTGAAAAGCATTCCTGGTGACAACATCATGAAGCTGGTTGAGAGAATGCCAAGAGTATGAAAAGCTGTCAAGGCAAAGGGTGGCTACTTTGAAGAATCTCAAATATATTTTGATTTGTTTAACACTATTGTGGTTACTAAATGTGTTATTTCATAGTTAGTGGGTCTTCACTATTATTCTAAAATGTAGAAAATAGTAAAAATAAAGAAAAAACCTGGAATGAGTAGGTGTGTCCAAACTTTTGACTGGTACTGTAGGTCCTGACCATTCAGATGCTGTGCTGACAAGTACAACGTAGTTGTTAAAGTTTAGATATGTTCCTGAGGGGAGATTGAATCCTGGTGCAATGTCCATAGGTTGTCCTGATTTTAGGATTGGCAGTTACTAGGATAGTTAGCAAGCTAGCTTGATAGGTAACATCCTTATTTCACTATCACAAAGTGAATATAATGACATTTGCGTAAAATACGTGTCATGTGAAACTAACTAGCTAGCTGCAATATTCATTTGTTGACATTATAGCAAAGATATTTATAACTAAACCCCTGTCTGAGATGACAGCTTGATAGCTAGCTAGCTACTATAGTCAAACCAGTAAATAGAGCTTAACGTGACTTACTTCCACCTAATTTGGGAATCCTTCCAATTTTGTTTGTTATTTCTGCTGTCAGGGTTCCAAAGTCCTGTTCGTAGGCTTCAAAGTCTGAAGACATTTTGAAGTTTGAGTGTGAAAGAGGTGTCTACTTGGCTGAAAGTTAGCTGAAGATGAAGCAAAACAACGCTTTCTGCGAATGCGAGCCGTCACTTCCGTGTTGGGTTACAACACATTTTTGCCGGTAAGAAAACAGCAACTGTTAATTAATTGGTTCTTCCAATGTGAACTGTCGAAACTTTAACTCTGCGGGGATAGAAAAAAAACATACTCGTATTTAGAAATTAAAGACATCGTATTAGCTACAGTTTATGAATTAAACATTTATTTACAGCTTTATCACATTGAAATAGAAGAAAACATTTGTTTTTAAGAGGACATAGCACATTTTTAAAGAATAATGTTGCTACAATTTTAAATAGACATACACATGTATAATCTTTACTAATCCCACATTTAGTTTAAAACATAAAAAGATGTTACACATTATCCATACCTACCCAAATAATGTCCTATTCCAATAAGCAACACCAGAGGGAGTTGTGCGTCTTGTGGAATACCACGTCCCCTCAATTTGGCAACGTCATCTCTCTGCGACTTGTATCTGCAACCACCACGAACGATGGAAAGTTGCCTTTTTAAGCTGCTTCATTTATTTAACGAATATATATTATGTTGTTGTTATAGGGAACACAGTTTGTTTGACTCGAGTGTATATTTCACCTATCAGTGTTGAATTAGCTAAATAGAATGTAGCTAGCTAAAACTAGCTGTATGGGCAGGTCAGCATTGAAAAACACGTCTTGAGATATGAAGACATCAAATTAGTGTAAATTAGTTGGCTAACATTTTTTGGTAAACTTTCCAAATGTCGATTTAATAAAATACGCTAGACAGGGTGGGATCTTTTTGTGTCGGTAAAATTAATTATGCGCTTTTATGCGCAAATATTGATGTAATAACTTTTATATCCAAGTAAACTTGTATCTCGATGACATGCTGTGCGGTCCTCCCACGGCATTAGTTTTTTTTTCTGCCGGGGGAGATTATGTGCATTGGCACAAATAACCACATCTGTAATTTAATTCCCGTCCGAATTGACAATGTCAGTCATTTTAGAGGCAAGTGTGCTGTTTAGCTCACAGCTGCAGGCTTGGGCATTTAGGATTTATTCTACTACGGATCGCTAAAATAATGATTATGATCACACTTCCTCAATTCAAATATTATGGCGACACCATACCAAAGATGGTTTAAAATTTTGGGAGCCAAGATTGAGTTCAGTGTAGCCTGGACATGTTGAAATATCTTCAGGCATAAAATAAACACATCCAGTCTTCCGTTATAACGGTCAATTTATTTAGGAAAGAAGAATTGTTACAGGGGGGTAGTTTGAAGAAAAAAAACGAATTTCGTCCAAATCACCTCACAAAATATGGATATTCTGTGGTAATAATTACATAACCAACTTTCTCTCTGTAGGTTAATATTGATGCTCCTTGACAATAAATATTGAGGGTCTTGTTCTGGTGACATGCTCATCTTTGCTTGGCTGCTGTCGACAAATAATCTCATGTAGGCCAGGGATCTCCAACCCGGTTCCTGGAGAGAGCTAACCTGTAAGTTTTCGCTCCAACCCCATATGTCACTCACCTGTTTCACCTTATCAACCAGTTACCAGATCATTTGTATTTGTCAAACGGCAGCCAAGCATCAATGATCATGTCAGCAGAATAAGACCCTCAATATTTATTGGAAAGGAGCATCAGCTTGCACTTTCACCACCCTCTAAATTTCATAATTTATGTCATCTGAACCCAAGTAAACTGCATGCTTTCCCTGACTAGATGCAGTGCGAGGACCACACAGCATGTCATCTGGTGACTTCAAGTTTACTTCGATGTGATGGTTATATCAATATTTGTGCATAAAAGCGTTTCCACCTACATTTCTCACATAATTCAATTTACCAACACAAAAAGAGCCCACTTGTATAGCGTATTTTGTTTTGTCGACATTTGGAAAGTTTACTGAAATCTGTTTCCATTAGGCCTGTCTTGACATGTTTTATCCAATGTACTTCACTCACATAAAAAGGTTGGATGTAAGCCTGGTTAGTGTTAGTGACAAATCATTATTTTACTATCAATCTACAGGGCGCTTTCTCCAGTCCAGAGAAAGGAGCATATGAAAGACGAGGCCAAAGAGCGGGTGAAGGGAGAAATAGGGTCCCACAAAGGAAGTGGCTGACCGGGGCAGGGAGAAGGAGAAGGGACGCAAAGGACGTAGCTCCACTGGGAGCAGCAGGTTAGACACAATTTCAGTGACCGCTCCTTTCCCATTTCTCAGCCACAACGCACCTCTGCTGAATCAGACCACTTATCTCAGCAGTCACTGCTTTCTGATCTGTCCCCACAGTAAGCCCCTCTCCCTGTCAGAACGTAACTCTGGCTCCAGTTCTTCCAGCGGCTCCAGTTCCTCCTCTGCCTTGAGCCGTTCCAGGTCTTCCAGCTCCCGATCCTCCAGCTCCTCAGGGTCACCCAACCTCATTCGCGGCCACAACAACAACCACCAATGCTCACAGTCCAAGTATGTGTGACCCGTAATGCAGTGGTCCAGCCCTAAGTTAAAGTCCGTGCAGGCTAAATACTTACAATTCACCTAATGGTTTAACATTCAAGAACTTCATTAGTTGAATTCAGTATGTTAGTGCTGGGCTGTCAAAAAAACCTGCAAACTCCATAACTCTGCAGGACCAGGGGTCGGTGTACACTCCGGGAAAAACGAATCCAGAGACTGAAGGAGAGGGATCGTTGAGCTTGGAAGTGTGACCTTTTTTGGGGAGTGGAAGAATAAAGAGTAAGAGCTCTTCCATTTGTCCTGTAGATCCAAGGAGAGGCGTAGGAGGAGCCCCAGCCCCTGACCCACCAAGGTGTACCTGGGCGGCCTCACCAGAAACGTATTCAAGGTGAGTAAAGATGACTGCTCAGTCTCCAAGTGTATGTGCACATCAATGGGATTCAACATAGCCTATTTGAATGCATTTTCAGTGTCAAGCTGCAGACTGTGTGTTGAAGGCATTGGAGGTTTCTGGGAGTAGGGAGCAATATCTCTAGAGGTTGGGTTTTGACCTAAGTCTCTTCTCTTTTCAGGGACACATCCAGGAGATCTTCGGCACATATGGCAAGATCAAAATGATTGACATGCCTGTGGACAGGCTCCACCCACACCTGTTGAAAGGTTACACCAACATGGAGTTTGAGATGGTCGTTGAGGCCGAGAAGGGTCTCAAACACATGGATGGAGGTAGGTGGAGTCCAATGTTTCTGAGTCTATTACTCTTTTGGACTCTCTGTCCATAACCTATCCTCAGTTTTCACTTTACTCAAACTATTAGAACATCATCAAAAACAATCTGGTTTCCTCCATGCCGTTATTTTTCATCTGTGATGTCTGCAGGTCAGATTGATGGACAGGAGATCATAGCCCCCGCCCCCCTCACAGGATGCCTCCACAATGTGGCAACGCACCCCATCCCGCATAAGGAGAAGGTTAGTCTCCAATAGTGTTAACGTCTTTGCGTGTGTGGAGTTTTGTCAGTCACTAATGAGGTTTCACATTACATTTCTGTAATTACATACAGTACCAGTCAAAAGTTGACAAATTTTTTACTAATTTCTACATTGTAGAATAATAGTGAAGACATTAAAACTATGAAATAACACATATGGAAACATGTAGTAACCAAAACAAATGTGTTCAGCTTCAACTGGAATGCTTTTCCAACAGTCTTGAAGGAGTTCCCACATTTGCTGAGCACTTGTTAGCTGCTTTTTCTTCACTCTGCAGTCCAACTCATCCCTAACCATCTCAATTTGGTTGAGGTTGAGTGATTGTGGAGGCCAGGTCATCTGATGCAGCACTCATCACTCTCCTTCTTGGTCAAATAGCCCTTACATAGCCTGGAGGTGTTTTGGGTCAATATCCTGTTGAAAAACAAATTATAGTCCCACTATGTGCAAACCAGATAGGATGGCATATCGCTGCACAATTCTAAATAAATCAGACTATGTCACCAGCAAAGCACTTCTTCCATGCTTCACGGTAGGAACTACACATGCAGAGATCATCCGTTCACTTACTCTGCGTCTCACAATTACACAGAGGTTGGAACCAAAAACTCAGCAAACCAAAGGACAGATTTCCACCGGTCTAATGTCCATTGCTTGTGTTTCTTGGTCTCTTGGTTGCGTTTCTTGGTCTCTTCTTCTTAGTGTCCATTAGTAGTGGTTTCTTTGCAGCAATTCTACCATGAAGGCCTGATTCACGTAGTCTCCTCTGAACAGTTGATGTTGAGATGTGTTTGTTACTTGAACTCTGTGAAGCATTTATTTGGGCTGCAATTTCTGAGGCTGGTAACTCTAATGAACTTATGTGCAGCAGAGGTAACTCTGGGTCTTCCTTTCCTGTGGTGGTCCTCATGAGAGCCAGTTTCATCATAGCGCTTGATGGTTTTTGTGACTGCAGTTGAAGAAACTTAAAGTTCTTGAAATTTTCCACATTGACTGACCTTCATGTCTTAAAGTAATGATGGACTGTCATTTCTCTTTGCTTATTTGAGCTGTTCTTGCCAAAATATGGTCTTGGGTCTTTTACCAAGTAGGGCTATATTCTGTATGCCATCCCTACCTTGTTAAAAGTTAATCAGTTGTTGTGACAAGGCCCACCTGTTAATTGAAATAAATTCCAGGTGACTACCTCATGAAGCTGGTTAAGAGAATCCAAAGACTGTGCAAAGCTGTCATCATGGCAAAGGGTGGCTACTTTGAAGGATCTAAAATATATTCTGATTTGTTTGTACAAATTTTACCCCTATTTACTATTGTAAGAAAATACGGAGTCTTATGTCTTACATCTGTATCCTGTAATTAGATCGATATTTTTTTCTCTTGTGCATCCCTGATTACAGAATGAATGGCAGTTGACCATGTATCCCCTCAAGTGTGAAGATAAAGACCATTTGTCATTCCCCTGGCAAATAAGTCTCCTGACCTTTTGTTTACATCCCCCTCTGTGCCTCTTAAGGTCTCGGTCAC
Organism: Oncorhynchus masou masou; assembly: GCF_036934945.1. Lineage (NCBI taxonomy): Eukaryota > Metazoa > Chordata > Actinopteri > Salmoniformes > Salmonidae > Oncorhynchus > Oncorhynchus masou. Next base: position 37,080,581 of record NC_088242.1, on the reverse strand, counting down.
CACGGAGACGCTCTCCGGTTCGCCGCAGAACTCGCTTGCGCTCCCCCGGTTGCAGACGCCACAGCTCACGCGCCAGCTCGAACTCCTCCAGGTAGAGCTGCCTGGAACCCCTGACCTCACAGCTCCCCTCCTCCCTCATTTTCCATTTCTTCACTGTAAAAGTTTGTATCTAAAGTTCTACCCAGCTTCCTATCCATGTGTCCTTCCCTCTATTGATCACTGACCTCACAGGAAAAAACATGACTATTGAGACAGCCTCTCTCTCACCATAGTATATATTTCTTTGGTCTATAAGCATAATAATAGTTGCTAGGATCAATCTGAGGCAAGATAGCACTGTCAAGAGGAGTGAAATGAACCCCCCCCCCTCAAGCCAGCACTGTCAAGAGGAGTGAAATGACACCCCCCCCTCCCTCCCTCCTCAAGCCAGCACTGTCAAGAGGAGTGAAATGACCCCCCCTCCTCAAGCCAGCACTGTCAAGAGGGGTGAAATGACCCCCCTCCCTCCTTCCTCAAGCCATTGTGATTTGTTCTAAAGAGCTGAAATGTGGTTGACAGAATTCTCATTTTTTTTAGAACTTTTATAGTTTTGTACATAGATTTGAGTGTTTTGTTTCCATATGCAACTTAAAACTGTTTTTAGTTTGAGGCCAGCTTGACATGTGCTGCCTGATTTTTTTATTTGTCTTGACAATGAAATGAATGAGTCTCTGAACAATTTATGACTGGTTTCCGTCACTCATTCACACCACCATACTACAACATTCCATAGTACCTTGAGTGGTTAGTAAGGCCCTTTGATGAAACGTAGTAAAGCATGTATTCAAAATGTTTCCTTACTCATAATGTATACTTATTCATAATGCGTAGGCTAGCTAGACTGGGGGACGATCTTTTGTGTACCATGTGGACACACAAGTTTGAAACATACCACTGAGAACCCACCTCAAATAATTTGTCAAGATTCCAAACGCAAAACAAAGCATGGTTCATTTACCAAAAAATATTTATATACACACACAATGCTTGAAACACTGCCCCCAATATATTACATTGTAATTTTATATACAAGACGTGGACGAGAGACGCTATCGTCGTGTCTAATATCACTCAAGCATGACAGCATCCATCTGTGTAGGAAGGAAAGTTTAGGGTTTAGCCTCCTTGTTCTCCTGGCTGGGTTTGTCCATCAGGTCTTTGAACCCTAGCTTCTCCAGAGGTTCCTTGGCCATCAGCTGACTTAAATAGCAGAGAATAGTTTCACATTGGTGATCAGAGAAGTCAAGTTGTAGTCAATGGTGTGTGTGTGTATACCTAGTCATCTCATTCTCAACAGGAAGTAGCAGCTAAAAGAACAGTCAATACTCACTTATCCATCCGGCATTCAAGGTAGTCTTTAGACTGTACTCGACACATGGAGTTATCATAGCTGTTGTCTTTCAAGCACTTCATGAATTTCTCTTTGAATGCTTTACACTCTCCTGCAATGACAAACAGCAGATGCAATGGTGCATTGCCTTTCAATCACTAAACAACTACAGGGGAAAGCTAAAGCAGTTTAACTGTCATTCATTCCCGTATGCCTGTCATTTCACAGATCGCATACATCGGAGGTCAAACATCTCTTTCCTATACAGCTGGAAACTACAGGAGCTTTGCACGTCACAGCTATTGCTGGAACTAACGAGTCAGTTACTCAACAAGGAGTGGTTTATTTTTCTTACCGAAATGATCCAGAGGGAAGGATCCTTTGTCTGGAGCACGGGGCCGAAAAGATTTACTGCTAAAGTTCATTGCGGTCGACATGATTGCTTTTTGTAAGACGTGTCAAAAATAAAAACAAGACCTTCGCGATTATTTAAAGCAATAGCGCAGTTCAGTCGCAGCACAGTTATGACGTAGACAAACGTTCTGAGCTAGACGTGAATAATCAACCCATAGATAACATCGATTACGTTTTCGACCATGGAGATCCTACTCAATTACTTGAGGGGCTAAGTCATAAACCTTCAAAGTTCTAGAATGGAGTGAAATTCCAGCCATATTGGTCAGGTGTGTTCGTAAATGTAATATTGAGTGTTCAAGTGTGCTCTGGGCATTTGTAAAATCAGAGCATTTTCACATTGGCCATTTGTAAATTCAGCGAGTTTCACTTTCAGAGCACACACTGGACGCTCTGACTGAGGAGTATGGTTGATCCAAGTTCTGACCTCACAATGTCAGTCAAGCACCCAAGCAAACTGGCTAACCTTGGCTAGCTTGCTCGCTACTTCCAGGCACAAATGAGAGAACACCTCACTCTGACCATTTTACTCGCCCTTGCAGGGCTGGTTAGGCAGTTTGTTATCCAGATCGTTGGTGACTGTAACTGTGATGCTGGCAACAATTTAATTATGTTTTTATTATGTTATCAACACGGGTGGTGAACGTTCGTAAATTCTTCAGATATTTTGCGCTCTGGCACACTTGACGAGTGCTCTGAAAACGGAGCAGATGGCCAGAGTGAATTTACGAACGCACCCCAAACAAGTCTAATTGGAATGAATGGCAGTAAAGGCGTTCAGAGCACACACTGGACGCTCTGGCTGAGGAGTAGGGTTGTTCCAAGCGTTCTGACTAACGGCAGTCAAGCACCCAAGCTAACTGGGCTATCTTTCTAACTACTTCCAGATACAAATGAGAGAATACCTCATTGACCATTTTACTTGACCTAGCAGAGTTGGTTATGCTGTTTTCATGTTATCCAGAGAGTTGGTGACTGGAACGGTGTTGCTGGCAACAATTTAATTACGCTTTTTTCACCCAGACGTTTACTTGCACCGGCCATATTCAACTGGTGCTGACCATTCGTAAATTCAATCAGTTATTCTTCACTCTGGCACACTCAGATGAAAGTTCTCTGAAATCGGAGGAGATAGCCAGTGTGATTTACGAACGCACCCAATTTCTTATCACAGCACAGGCAAACCATGGTTGACCACCTCCCTGACCAAAATGGCTGCCCTTTAGCCCATAATAAGAGTTAAAAGCCTTCTAGTATTTCAATTTCTAAATCGATGTTATCGACTATCTACTAACTTTTAAAGGGACAGAAGAAAGTGGAAATAAAGGCAACTTCAAATACATAATATTTGCCAGTGAAATGTATGGACAGTGCACATTTTGTACAAAATAAAATAGTCCTTATGAAAACTTTCACAATATGTTGGCTGTCAGTGTCAGAAAGAAAGAATTAGGCTACACAGGTAGTAAAAAAACAAGTAATGATCATCATACCACTGGAGGTCTCACTGCGACTGTAGACACATGAGTTGGAGGAGAATGAGGGGATGACACAGACTTCAGATAATGCAGTCAGCAAGACTTCGTAATAGAGCTGTAGTTTACAAGATAGAGACTTGTCAAACCTTCAAATCATCTCATCCAAGCGGATTTCTAATAGGCTTTTCATTAGCTTTTTTTGTTCAAAACCAGGAGCATTTTTTGTTCAGTATTTCGAGAAGCCTACAAGGTCACAATTGCATTTTTGTTTTATCCCAGTGAACGTGCTTTGTATTGAAGTCTTTCGGATTGGGTGGAGATCAAACGGTGATGGAGTCGGAGAGGAATAAACGGCTCTTGCAAGATGTCTTGGCCAGACCTGGAAACGATGTATGTGCAGACTGCGGCAATGCAGGTAGGAAACGAACGGTTGATAAAATAGAAGCGCCAAATCGTTTATGGTCCCTAATCATGCATGGGTGCGACGCGCGTGTCATAGCCTAGTGTAGAATGCACCTGCAAGTTAGCCTATACTGTTTTATTTTATTGTTGTTGTGACAGCTTGTCAGTCAGTGCTATCCCTATCTGCGATTCAACCAAGAATTGCCTTTTGACATTGTTCTGGAATGTCAGAATACAATTATTGGTTAAATCGGAGTCCCTATCGCATGAATGTCTCTATTTTATGCAATGTCATTATTTCTAGTGCACTTTAAAGTCAATAGTTGTGGAAACAGGAAATAATGTGAATTGCGTTTGTGAGACACACCTTATAGCCAGTGCTAAAGCATTGGCAGCCAGCGCCTACTGAGGAGCATTGCTGGACTATGGGACCTTGTAGGGCTGTAGGGTATAGGGGAAACTGCCAAATGTATTGAGACATGCAGACCTTGTAAAAACAAAACAACAAAAAAACATTCATATACTTTCCTGAATACCTTCCATAATGTATGCCATTGTCTGTCACTTGAACCCACACTGTCATTCTGACAGACAAGAAAATTAGTGGTTAAACCAGTGGCGTCAGTTCAGCTAAATTCAGGGTATGGCAAAACTCCAAAATTATACTCTGAGAAAACTAAAATTAAAAAATGAGCCCAGCCACTGCTCAACCTCATCATAAATTGACTGATTTACTTGTGGAATGGCGCGTACCTGTACAGTGCAACATGAAATATATGCATAATAAACGCTATCAATTCACAAGCTCGACTTCAAATGCCGATATCAATGTGGAAGTAACCAGTGCATAAAACAGCTGACCGCGAATGCAAACTATGCCATACAAATCATACACATGCATTGAAATGAAAAGGCATAGGCCTACATCGAAGGACATATTAGGTCTACAAGCAACAAGAACGCATGAAGACAAACCACCCACATGGCAAAAACTGGTTGAATCAACGTTGTGTCTACATCATTTGAACCAAAAAAAACTACGTATGTGTTGACGTAATTTGCAAAAAGTATTCAATGTCATGGAACGTTATATTTCTTTCACCCAAGTCTTAACCTAAATCCAATGACAGGGTGACGTTTTGGGTTGACTTCACATTGAATTCATGGTAGTTGACAACTCAACCAAATGTAAATATAAAACACACATAAAACAAATACATTGATTAATAATTGCACACATACATAGATACATAATTTAAATAACGAATCCCACTTTCTTTCATTTTATTCATTCATATTATTTCTGCATTTACTTTTATATTTATTCCTCCAGTATGACAATGGGGGGGGGGGGGGTCAAGCAAACGTATATGGGTGGTCTTGATTGGTTGATCAATACCACTGCATGTTGATCTATTATATTTGTCACTTTTTGGGGGGTTGGAAATATATTATATGCTGCTGTTCCGCACACGCACCATAAAAACACTCAAAAAGAACAAATGGAACATTGCCCTTGCTTGACGTAGAAACAGGTGAACAGTTTTGGAACACTGAGCCATTGACTACCTGCCTGCACCAGGTTGCTGTGTTAGGAGTGGGTCGCTTTTGACAGTAAGGCAAAGGACTACAGCCATATAGGTTTGAACCTAGAGGAAGACCAAGAGACGGGAGTAGGCAAGAAGGAATCGACCGGGATGGGCGAGAGGAATGTCAAGTTTGGCCAGAAAAGCATGGTAAGATAACGTTACCATAAGCTAGTATCAAGCTAGCTTGGCTATAACTGAATAATTCGAGTTGGTTAGCTAACGTTAGCTGGGTTTTACAGCCTGACTCAGTTTTACACTTAGCTAGCTAGCTAGCGAACTAACTGTAAGTATCATAATCCATTATCTAGCTATGGTAGATAACATATTTGTCAGATATAAAGCAAGCAGGATCGTGGCATGTCAAAAGCAAAGCATGGATGGCTAGCTCACATTAACTATATCACTTATTAATACTTAATTCATAAGCTAGTAGCTAGCTAACTACAGTGAGTCAAATGAGGAGCATGTTGTCATGATGGAATAAATCACCTATGTGAAGCTAGCCACAATACGGATGAGCCACAATAATTGAATTTGCTGTTCCCCATAGTAATTGTTAGTGAGATGAGACATTGTGCCATAATATAAATAATATTTTAGCTAGCTATAAATTCACATGTATGCCATGTAATTTGTCATAGCTGTTATCACAAAATGGCATGCATGCTTTTAATCAGATATGGTCATTTATTCATGTGAAATAGGCAAAGTCAGGGGTGCAACTTTGGTTTTAGATGTGGGGAGACATCCATTTTTTTAATCCAGTCAGATTAACACTCGAAACAGCCTACACGACCGCTCGGAGGAGTCATGTTCCTCAAGCACACCGTTGCCTTGTTTTGTATCACATTCCAATGATAAAACTGGAGGGCACAAAAATTCAATTTCAGAATGTCCCCCCCGTCCCCAGTGAAAGTTGCGCCCCTGAGCAAAGTGACAAATGTATTGTGAAAAAAGGTACAATTTTCTTTTGTTAATCTCTGAAGGTTTATCATCTGATTTCTTGGAGCCTGAGCAGGAGACTCTGGGCCAATGGGAGATCAGGGGTGAGGGCTCTCTCTTTCTAGCACTCACTACCTCTATTGAGCTCTCTCCAGGTGCTACAGAGACAGAATGGTCTAAGGCCTTCTGACCAACAACCTCTCCAGAGCACAGAGAAGCTAAACTAAACTCATAATAGTATACATGATGCGCTATGTAATCCTCCTTCACTGTGGCAGTCTGCCTGTGTGATGACATAGCATATTATCCAAAGCCACTGGTTGGATTGGATTTTTTTGTACTCACGCCAAAACTCATGCTCTCTCCTCCCTGTCTCCCAGACATTTATTAAAACTAACATGTGTCCATCCCCCTATCCCCAGGTGAGTCTACTGGGCTATGGAACTCTAGTGCAGAACATCAAAAGACCTGCCACCCTGTTGTCAGCTATGTGAAGGATGCCACTATCAAGGCTTTCAAAGGCCACATTTTTGGGGATGACCAAATGCAATAAAGTTTTGTATAAACTCATACATTTTGTTACATTATAATACAAATACTTTTCCATAGAATGTTTGTCATTAACTTTTAATACTTCCTGTGGTAGCAAACACAACACTTGAAGCTTACGATTCAAAATGTCTAAAGTGAATGCTAAATAGATTTGTATTAATGCATATTAGACATAACACAGGTGTTTCAACTAAAGTATACTGTACATCTCAGACAAGATTGAAGAATGGGACAAAGTGAAAATAAGTCAATGCTTGTGTCCGTAGCTGTTGGTATGAATTGAAGTGGTTACATACAATACATGTTGACAGAATGGCTGTGAGACAGCGAGAGAGATTGTTGCTGTACTCCAAGGGAAGGCTTTTGGTTCCGGTACCACTGAAGGCCAAAGTTTTCAGTCAGGCAGCTTGAAGATGTGTCCTCATCCAGGCCCATGTCACAGCATGCAGTGTTCTGATAGGTAGATGACAATAAATGCATTATGTTCCTTCCATCACTGTCTCTAGCCTGGTCCAAGACCTGTTGTTTAACCCTTCAGAGTAAACTGGCACACATGTCACTTCCTGTTGAATGAGGGAGAGCGCGGTTTGTTGTTTTGAAAGTGTTATTGGAAAGTTTCTTAGTAGCTAGCTAACTTATTAGTTTGGATCCCACAACGCAGTTGGCAGCAGTTGCTGGGACAGGCTAGTCCCCAGTGATCCTGCTGACCAAGGCTGGGTCTGAGTAGCTATTTGGAGTAGCAGCTAGCTAGCTGCCTAGCGGGGTTTTCTTGTGGGCTTGAACGCAACCCTGTGATGCAGTTATCCATTGTGGATGGGACAGCTGTTTGTCTCGGCTTTGTGGCTGTCAAGATCCCTGCTCTTAGTTGTTTTCAATCTTCCCTGTGACCTGCCCTGTCTGGAACTGCAAGGAGTAACAGCGTAACCTATGTTGCTACCGACCATGACAAAGACCAAAGACGGCGGGAGTACCATTGAGGACAGTAGTGTCTCTGAATCACACGTGAAGGATCTTTTAAACTAACGAGTTCTACAAGCAGTTGTTACAACAAGAAAATAGCTTCAAGTGTGTTGTCCAAATACTGGTGGATCCAACTACTAAAATAATGGATGACCTCACCGGAGGGGACCTGAAGAACAGTTTGCAGTTCTCCCAAGGTCAGCTCAATGAGTTGAAACAGGAGAATGGAAAGATGACAAATCTGTAAGTCATTGAGAGTGGACATTAATTCTGTGTGTGAATCCATGATAACAATGACGGATAAATCGGAATCGAGGGACAATCAAGGCGAAACAACATGGTTGTGGACAGAATTGCAGAATCTCCACATGAGACCTGGACGGAGTCTGAGGACAAAGTGAGGGAAATGATCTCTGAGAAACAACAATTAATGGACTGCTGAATGTACTGTTTATTTTTTTTATCTAGCTTTGCACTTTTCCATATTATGTCTATCTCTAATAAGCTACCCAGGGATGGGCTGAAAGTAGCCCACATTAATATGTAGCCTTAGAAATAATGTTCCTTGAAATCAATAACTTGCTAACGTCAGATAATAGCATTTAAAAAGATTAATTAGATAACTAATTTGGTGATATAGCAGCAACAATACAATGGTAACACATCTGTAGAAGATACAGAAATGCTTATGGGGAGGTGTTGCTGTGATGTATATATATATATACACACAGTTGAAGTCGGAAGTTTACATACACCTTAGCCAAATACATTTAAACAAAGTTTTTCACAATTCCTGACATTTAATCAGAGTAAAAATTCCCTGTCTTAGGTCAGTTAGGATCACCACTTTATTTTAAGAATGTGAAATGTCAGACTAATAGTAGAATGATTTATTTCAGCTCTTATTCTTTCATCACATTCCCAGTGGGTCAGAAGTTTACATACACTCAATTAGTATTTGGTAGCATTGCCATTAAATTGTTTAACTTGGGTCACATGTTTCGGGTAGCCTTCCACAAGCTTCCCACAAAAATTGGGGCGGCAGGTAGCCTAGTGGTTAGAGCGTTGGACTAATAACCAAAAGGTTGTAAGTTCAAATCTCAGAGCTGACAAGGTACAAATCTGTCGTTCTGCCCCTGAACAGGCAGTTAACCCACTGTTCATAGGCAGTCATTGAAAATAAGAATTTGTTTTTAACTGACTTACTTTGTTAAAAAAAAAAACAGTTGGGTGGATTTTGGCCTATTCCTCCTGACAGAGCTGGTGTATTGTAGGCTTTTTCAGTTCTGCCCACACATTTTCTATAGGATTGAGGTCAGGGCTTTGATGGCCACTTCAATACATAGACTTGGTTGTCCTAAAGCCATTTTGCCACAACTTTGGAAGTATGCTTGGGGTCATTGTCCATTTGGAAGGCCCATTTGCGACCAAGCTTTAACTTCCTGACTCATGTCTTGAGATGTTGCTTCAATATATCCACATAATTTTCCTCCCTCATGATGCCATCTATTTTGTGAAGTGCACCAGTCCCTCCTGCAGCAAAGCACCCCCACAATATGATGCTGCCACCCCCGTGCACCATGTTTGTGATGGTGTTCTTCGGCTTGCTTCCAGCATCTTCACAAGGTCCTTGCTGCTGTTCCGGGATTGATTTGCACTTATCGCACCAAAGTACGTTAATCTCTAGGAGACAGAACGCGTCTTCTTCCTGAGCGGTACGAGGGCTGCGTGGTCCCATGGTGTTTACACTTGCGTGCTATTGTTTGTACAGATGAACGTGGTACCTTCAGGCATTTGGGATTTGCTCCCAAGGATGGCACAGACTTGTGGAGGTCTACAATTCTTTCTCTGAGGTCTTGGCTTATTTATTTAGATTTTCCCATGATGTCAAGCAAAGAGGAACAGAGTTTGAAGGTAGGCCTTGAAATACATCCACAGGTACACCTCCAATTGACTCAAGTAATGTCCTAACCGACTTGCCAAAACTATAGTTTGTTAACAAGAAATTTGTGGAGTGGTTAAAAAACGAGATTTAATGACTCCAACTTAAGTATATGTAAACTTCTGACTTCAACTGTATAAATACAATGGCAAGAAAAAGTATGTGAACCCTTTGGAATTACCTGGATTTCTGCATAAATTGGTCATCAAATTTGATCTGGTCTTCATCTAAGTCACAACAGACAAACACAGTCTGCTTAAACTAATAACACACAAACAATTAGACGTTGTCATGTCTTTATTGGACAGACTATGTAAACATTCACAGTGCAGGGTGGAAAAGTATGTGAACCCTTGGATTTATAACTGGTTGACCCTCCTTTGGCAGCAATAACCTAAAAAAAAAAACATTTTCTGTAGTTGCCGATGAGAGTTGAACAACGGTCAGGAGGAATTTTGGACAACTCTTTACAAAACTGTTTCAGTTCAGCAATGTTCTTGGGATGTCTGGTGTGAACCGCTCTCATGCCACTGCATTTTAAATCGGGTTTAGGTCAGGACTCTGACTGGGCTGCTCCAGAAGGCTATTTTCTTCTGTTGAACCATTCTTTTGTTGATTTATTTCTGTGTTTTGTGTAGTTGTCTTGTTGCTTCACCCAACTTCTGTTGAGCTTCAATTGGTCGGAGCCTTACATTCTCCTGCAAAATGTCTTGATAAACTTGGGAATTCAGTAAGCTATCCAGGCCCTGAGGCAGCAAAGCAGTCCCAAACCAGGATGCTCCCTCCACCATACTTCACAGTTGGGGTGAGGTTTTGATGTTCTGTGCTTATTTTTTCCACACATTGTGTTGCGTGTTCCTTCCAAACAACTCAACTTTAATTTAATCTGTCCACAGAATATTTTGCCAGTAGCGTTGTGGAACATCCAGGTGCTCTTTCGCGAACTTCAGACGTGCAGAATTGTGTTTTTTTTTGGACAGCTGCAGCTTCTTCCGTGGTGTCCTCCCATGAACATGAATTCTTGCTTAGTGTTTTATGTATCGTAGACTTGTCAGATGTTATAGCATGTTCCAGAGATTTCTGGAAGTCTTTAGCTGACACTCTAGGATTCTTCTTAACCTCATTGAGCATTCTGCACTGTGCTCTTGCAGTCATCTTTGTAGGATGGCCACTCCTAGGCAGAGTAGCAACAGTGCTGAACTTTCTCCATTTATAGACCATTTGTCTTACTGTGGACTGATGAACATTAAGGCTTTTAGAGATACTTTTGTAACCCTTTCCAGCTTTATGCAAGTCAACAATACTTCTGCGATCTCTTTTGTTTGAGGCATGATTCACTTCAGGCACTGCTTCTTGAAAATAGAAAACTCAAATGTGTTTTTTATAGGGCAGTGCAGCTTTAACCAACATCTCGTCTCATTGATTGGACTCCAGGTTAGGTAACTCCTGACTCCAATTAGCTTTTGGAGAAGTCATTAGCCTCGGGTTCACATAATTATTCTAACCTACACTGTTGAATGTTTAAATGTATTCAATATAGACAAGAAAAATACAATACTTTGTGTTAATAGTTTAAGCACACTGTGTTTGTCTATTGTTGTGACTTTGATGAAGATCAGATCAAATGTGATGACAAATTTATGCAGAAATCCAGCTAATTCCAAAGGGTTCATACTTTTTCTTGCCAATGTACAGTGCCTTGCGAAAGTATTTGGCCCCCTTGAACTTTGCGACCTTTTGCCACATTTCAGGCTTCAAACATAAAGATATAAAACTGTATTTTTTTGTGAAGAATCAACAACAAGTGGGACACAATCACGAAGTGGAATGACATTTATTGGATATTTCAAACTTTTTTAACAAATCAAAAACTGAAAAATTGGGCGTGCAAAATTATTCAGCCCCCTTAAGTAAATACTTTGTAGCGCCACCTTTTGCTGCGATTACAGCTGTAAGTCGCTTGGGGTAGGTCTATCAGTTTTGCACATCGAGAGAGTGAAATTTTTTCCCATTCCTCCTTGCAAAACAGCTCGAGCTCAGTGAGGTTGGATGGAGAGCATTTGTGAACAGCAGTTTTCAGTTCTTTCCACAGATTCTCGATTGGATTCAGGTCTGTACTTTGACTTGGCCATTCTAACACCTGGATATGTTTATTTTTGAACCATTCCATTGTAGATTTTGCTTTATATTTTGGATCATTGTCTTGTTGGAAGACAAATCTCCGTCCCAGTCTCAGGTCTTTTGCAGACTCCATCAGGTTTTCTTCCAGAATGGTCCTGTGTTTGGCTCCATCCATCTTCCCATCAATTTTAACCATCTTCCCTGTCCCTGCTGAAGGAAAGCAGGCCCAAACCATGATGCTGCCACCACCATGTTTGACAGTGGGTATGGTGTGGTCAGGGTGATGAGCTGTGTTGCTTTTACGCCAAACATAACGTTTTGCATTGTTGCCAAAAAGTTCAATTTTGGTTTCATCTGACCAGAGCACCTTCTTCCACATGTTTGGTGTGTCTCCTAGGTGGCTTGTGGCAAACTTTAAACAACACTTTTATGGATATTTTTAAGAAATGGCTTTCTTCTTGCCACTCTTCCATAAAGGCCAGATTTGTGCAATATACGACTGATTGTTGTCCTATGGACAGAGTCTCCCACCTCAGCTGTAGATCTCTGCAGTTCATCCAGAGTGATCATGGGCCTCTTGGCTGCATCTCCGATCAGTCTTCTCCTTGTATGAGCTGAAAGTTTAGAGCGACGGCCAGGTCTTGGTAGATTTGCAGTGGTCTGATACTCCTTCCATTTCAATATTATCGCTTGCACAGTGCTCCTTGGGATGTTTAAAGCTTGGGAAATCTTTTTGTATTCAAATCCGGCTTTAAACTTCTTCACAACAGTATCTCGGACCTGCCTGGTGTGTTCCTTGTTCTTCATGATGCTCTCTGCGCTTTTAACGGACCTCTGAGACTATCACAGTGCAGGTGCATTTATACGGAGACTTGATTACACACAGGTGGATTGTATTTATCATCGTTAGTCATTTAGGTCAACATTGGATCATTCAGAGATCCTCACTGAACTTCTGGAGAGATTTTGCTGCACTGAAAGTAAAGGGGCTGAATAATTTTGCACGCCCAATTTCAGTTTTTGATTTGATTTTGAAAAGTTTGAAATATCCAATAAATGTCGTTCCACTTCATAATTGTGTCCCACTTGTTGTTGATTCTTCACACAAAAAATACAGTTTTATATCTTTATGTTTGAAGCCTGAAATGTGGCAAAAGGTCGCAAAGTTCAAGGGGGCCGAATACTTTCGCAAGGCACTGTATATTCAGAGCCATATCCCTGTAATGCTTAGAGAAGATCTTATGTCAATTGTTATTGAAGTGTTGTGGTAGCAGGTTCACTTGGCACATCTATTCTAAAACCTTTTCTTTTGGGGTGTTGCTGTAGGCCAACAAGTGCTTACGGTCAGTATCTAAATAATGTGTGGGAAATATAGTTGATGTGTGGGAAATGATAGTCTATGTGATGTAAACAGAGGTCAAATTTCTCGGGGACCCGAATATTGATTGGTTTTTCATCAAGTAGTCTGGTCAAGAGGAAGCTTCTCACTGTAACCAGTGCCTGTAATCTGGTTCAGGTTATTAATCAACCTACCGTGGTGTTTACAGTACAAACACTACATGGACAAGATCATCCACATGATTTGATCACATTTGAACTAATACTGTAGAACTTTTTGTTCTTAAGCTGTATCGCGCCCATTTTTTTGCTCTGACTCTTATGTGGATGACGTTACACATATTTGTTAGTCTGATGTGATTGACGAGTTTCCAGACGCTGCACTTGGTGAATTTATGAAATTGCTTCTTCCAATTATTGATAAACATGCACCTGTAATGAAGAAACGGACTGTTAAGGCTCCATGTATTGATGAGGAATTGTAATATGGTTGAAAGAGATGGGGGCAAAGGGAATGGCTAATAAGTCTGGCTGCGCATCTGCCTGGCTGACTTACTGCAAATTGAGAAATTAAGTGACTAAACTCAACAAAAAAGAAGCTGTATTATGAAGCCAAGATCAACGATGCCCTTAGAGGTGCAGTCTGTTTTGGAATGGGTGGCCAGTAATAAACTAGTCCTGAACATCTCTAAAACTAAGTGCATTGTATTTGTGACAAATCATTCCCTAAGTTCTAGACCTTCGCTGAATTTGGTATTGTCACGTTCTGACCTTGTCTTTGTTTTAGTATGGTCAGGGCGTGAGTTGGGGTGGGTAGTCTGTTTGTTTTTCTATGTTGGTTTTTGAGTTTGGCCTGGTATGGTTCTCAGAGGCAGGTGTCGTTAGTTGTCTCTGATTGAGAATCATACTTAGGTAGCCTTTTTCCACCTGTGTTTCGTGGGGGTTTATTTTCCGTGTCGGTGTTTGTTTCCACACGGAACTGTTTCGTTTTTTTCACGTTGTCGTTTATTGTTTTTGTTCTGTGTTTTTATTAAAAAAACAAGATGAACACTTACCACGCTGCGTATTGGTCCGATCCTTGCTACTCCTCCTCCTCAGAAGAAGAGGAAAGCCGTTACAGGTATTGAATAGTGTGGCTGTTGAACACGTTGAGGTGTTACCTTAGATTGTAAACTGTCATGGTCAAAACATATAGATTCAATGATTGTAAAGATGGGGAGAGGTCTGTCCGTAATAAAAATATCTGCTTTTTTTGACACCACACTCCACAAAGCAAGTCCTGCAGGCTCTAGTTTGGTCTTACCTTGATTATTGTCCAGTTGTGTGGTCAAGTGCTGCAAGGAAATACCTAGTTAAGCTGCAGCTGGCCCAGAACAGTGGCACATCTTGCTCTTCATTGTAATCAGAGGGCTGATACTATGCATTCCAGTCTCTCTTGGCTAAGAGTTGAGGAGACTGACTGCATCTCTTCTTTTCACAAGAAATATTAATGTATTGTAAATCCTAAACTGTTTGCATAGTCAACTTACACAAAGCTCTGACACACACACACTTAGCCCACTAGACATACCAGCAGGGGTCTTTTCACAGTCCCCTAATCAAGAACAAATTCAAGAAAGTGTACAGTATTATATACAGCCATTATTGCATAGCACCTTTTTTTAAACAGATAAAGTAACACCTTACAGCACAACGCCTCACCCCTATTTGACCTAGATAGTTCATGTATATGTATTGATATGTAGGCTACGTGTGCCTTTAAAAAAATAAGTGTACGTCTATGTCCTTAAGCTGTTTTTGTCTATTAATGTTCTGTATTATGTAATGTTTTGTGTGGTGTCATTGATATGGAAATTCATATTCAATATTCATAAGCATTGACTAACTCCTCGAGGGAAGGGGAAGTGCCTGGAAGACCAGGTGTGTTGCATTTAGGCAATCACTGAACTGATCAATTAGCTCAGTTGGTCAGCGCTGCATTCAGTACATACAAATGTAATGGAATGTTTAATTGAACAGAAACGGTGCTGTACTGAGGGACACGTTGAAAAATTGGAAGGGGTTGGGGGTACAAAATGCACCACTGCCCTTTAAATACTTCACTCATTGCTTCAAGCCACACCCACCATACGGAGCAAACGTATCTCCAAGTCTGATCAAGAACATACAAGAATGTTTTGGGAAAGTGAACTGAACACACCCCTGCTGTGGTGCCTAGTTGAAACAAAATCTTGCAGTACTCCTAGAACCAAGTTGCCTACTCCTGCTCTAGGATCCTGTGGTGAAAGGACTGCTGTGCTAGGTATTTCTTCCAAGGCCCATAATCACATAGCGTCTCAGCATAGGGATAGTGATCTAGGATAATCTCCCCCTTGTCAATGTAATTGTACTCGGTGTGTATGCAAAACTTATCCTAAAATCAGTACTACTCAGATTCTTTGAATATGCATGCTGGCCTGTCTGCAATGCCACTCCACCTGAAATGCAACTACAACAGGAATAAGAATTAGCTTAGTCAGTCAGTAACTTAGCTAACTAGCTAATGAAACACTAATGTAAATGTGCACAAGCTTCTTAAATCAGCCAAATTGTCTAAACAGCCTATTTGCAGTAACATTAGGAGAGTCTTGTCAACTTTGTCACAAAGGCATCAATAATCCGGCAGGGGAACAAAGTAGTTTGACCAAAATGTTCAAATACACAGTAACTAGCTAGTCTTTAAAATATAGCTACCAATTATATAGCAGCTAGCTGACCCAAGTATTCGATGCATGCCTCCACACAGAAAAACAGGTCATCTGGATTTGTGTCATTCTTCTTCTTTAAGGTTTTATTAGCAGACTAAATCCCAAAAGGTGTATTGCTGCCACTACTGGGTGGGGTAAAAACAGAGATCTTTTTTTTTTTTAAAGAATGAAAAAAATAGATTTAAAAAATATATATTTTTGTCGTCAAATGTACTCAGATCCTTACACAGGCTTTGGGGCCTGAAAGTGGGAAGCATCTTCAGACAGTATTCCATGCAATATTTGAGTCATAAGAACCTTTTAGCCGCTTTCACAATGATTTCTTTTTTTTGTAATGTACAATAAACGCAAAAAAGAAACAACCTTCTACACAACTGGTGTTTCAGGATCTCTCAACTGACTGTTGAGCATCCACTGCCATAGCATCATCATCTCTACTCACTGCTTCGACAATTTTCACTACCTCTGCGTGGGAGACCTTCGACAGCCCTGATCCTTCCTGCTTTGAACTTCTTCACCTTAACAGGGCACTCAGGGAACGTGATTCCCATCACAATTGCAAAACCATGCCTCCTCAGACTCCAACAATTTTTTTTATTTTTTTATTTTACCTTTATTTAACCAGGCAAGTCAGTTAAGAACAAATTCTTATTTTCAATGACGGCCTAGGAACAGTGGGTTAACTGCCTGTTCAGGGGCAGAATGACAGATTTGTACCTTGTCAGCTCGGGGATTTGAACTTGTAACATTTTGGTTACTAGTCCAATGCTCTAACCACTAGGCTACCCTGCCACCCCATGGTATTCAGTTGGCCAGACTTTTTACATTTATGACATTGAAGTGGCTTTTTTTGTAAAAAAAAATTTACATAAGCTTGCACTGCATATCCCAGCATAAAATGGGCCAGAGGAAATTCTTCATCAAACATCAAGAATACAGAAAGGCTTTCCTCCTTCCCGTTCACAGTGCAGATTAAGTGACGTGAATCAACTATTCCTTGCATGGTCATCTTAAACCATGAAGCCTCAGTATCCATCGAGATGCCAGATATGACACCATTTATCGGTGCCCTACTCCGAAAATCATAGCATGTCACTTCAGTTTGGCATGTTAAATATATTCAACAAAAGACAATCATTTGTTAATTTGACAAGAAGGAACAAATCAGTTGTAATCGCACTGTGGATGTATTGTACTTCATAATTGCATTGGGGGCATACTAATATTTCACTTAACAGCCTTACTTATGGATTGTGGATCAATTATCAGCCTCGGTGACACCCACAGAACACAATTGTGAAGAGTGTGCAGAGATATTACTGTTGTAGCTCATATTGCAGGACTTGGAAAATCACCTCGCCAGTCAGTATTGTGCGTATTGGTCATTCAAATTGCAATATATAGCCTTACCTAAGGAACATGGGCCCATTTAAATGGGGTATCAGCCTACTCAGTGACACCCACAGAATACAACTGTGAAGATTTCACACAAATAGTGTTGTAGCTCTTATTGCAGGACTTTGACTGTGGGAAAATCACCTCACCTATTGTGTATATTGGACATTCATATTGCAATGTACAGCTGTGTTTTGGACTTATCCCATTTGTAAAGCTCTACATTGCATCATGAATGTTCAATACGCAAAATAACCTGAAATAGTGAAGTCATTTCCCACAGTTTAAGTCCTGCAATAAGAGCTATGACCCTAATATTTGTGTGAACATTTCATTGACCCAAGTTCCATAGGCAAGGCTGTACAGTCATGGCCAAAAGTTTTGAGAATTACTCAAATATTAATTTTCAAAGTCTGTTGCCTCAGTTTGTATGATGGCAATTTGCATATACTCCAGAATGTTATGAAGAGTGATCAGATGAATTGCAAAGTCCCTCTTTGCCATGCAAATGAACTGAATCCCAAAAAAACATTTCCACTGCATTTCAGCCCTGCCACAAAAGGACCAGCTGACATCATGTCAGTGATTCTCTCGTTAACACAGGTGTGAGTGTTGACGAGGACAGGGCTGGAGATCACTCTGTCATGCTGATTGAGTTCGAATAACAGACTGGAAGCTTCAAAAGGAGGGTGGTGCTTGGAATCATTGTTCTTCCTCTGTCAATCATGGTTAACTGCAAGGAAACACGTGCTGTCATCGTTGCTTTGCACAAAAAGGGCTTCACAGGCAAGGATATTGCTGCCAGTAAGATTGCACCTAAATCAACCATTCATCGGATCATCAAGAACTTCACGAAGAGTGGTTCAATTGTTGTGAAGAAGGCTTCAGGGCGCCCAAGCGCCAGGACCGTCTCCTAAAGTTGATTCTGCTGCGGGATCGGGGCACCACCAGTACAGAGCTTGCTCAGGAATGGCAGCAGGCAGGTGTGAGTGCATCTGCACGCACAGTGAGGCAAAGACTTTTGGAGGATGGCCTGGTGTCAAGAAGGGCAGCAAAGAAGCCACTTCTCTCCAGGAAAAACATCAGGGACAGACTGATATTCTGCAAAAGGTACAGGGATTGGACTGCTGAGGACTGGGGTAAAGTCATTTTCTCTGATGAATCCCCTTTCCGATTGTTTGAGGCATCCGGAAAAAAGCTTGTCCGGAGAAGACAAGTTGAGTGCTACCATCAGTCGTGTCATGCCAACAGTAAAGCATCCTGAGACCATTCATGTGTGGGGTTGCTTCTCAGTCAAGGGAGTGGGTTCACTCACAATTTTGCCTAAGAACACAGCCATGAATAAAGAATGGTATCAGCACATCCTCTGAGAGCAACTTCTCCCAACCATCCAGGAACAGATTGGTGACAAACAATGCCTTTTCCAGCATGATTGAGCACCTTGCCATAAGACAAAAGTGATAAGTGGCACGGGGAACAAAACATCGATATTTTGGGTCCATGGCCAGGAAAATCCCCAGACCTTAATCCCATTGAGAATTTGTGGTCAATCCTCAAGAGGCGGGTGGACAAACAAAACCCCACAAATTCTGACAAACTTCAAGCATTGATTATGCAAGAATGGGCTGCCATCAGTCAGGATGTGGCCCAGAAGTTAATTGACAGCATGCCAGGGCGGATTGCAGAGGTCTTGAAAAAGAAGGGTCAACACTGCAAATATTGACTTATTGCATCAACTTCATGTAATTGACAATAAAATACTTTGATACTTATGAAATGCTTGTAATTATACTTCAGTATTCCATAGTGACATCTGACAAAAATATCTAAAGACACTGAAGCAGCAAACTTTGTGAAAATTAAAATTTGTGTTAATTCTCAAAACATTTGGCCATGACTGTACAATGGATTCAGTCTGCCCCCAATGCAATTCTGAAGTCGAATACATCCATAGTATGATTTCAACTGATTAAAATTTGAGGCAAATTAACTAATTGTTGACTTTATATAACAACATTCCAAACTTGTTAAGCATTATCCAGTTCAAATATGGCATGATTCCACTATTTGTATCTGTTTGCATCAGTTTCAATGCAGGTCTTTTATTTTGAAGGTGAACTGCAAATTCCACTATTGTGGCAAGCTTCAGATAGGTGGTGCAAAAGCAGACAAAACTAGTCGAGCAATGCACCGTGACATTAATCAACCAATGGTGTGTTAGATAAGGATGTTTGACACCCCCCATTATAATATTGGAGGAAGAAATACATCAATAAATAAATGAATACATATATACATTTATTAAAAATGAGTAATTAGATAATACATAGATAAATAATTAAATACATACAGATATGTAGATACAGTACCAGTCAAAAGTTTGGACACCTACTCATTCAAGGGTTTTTCTTTATTTGTTTACTATTTTCTACATTGTAGAATAATAGTGAAGACATCAAAACTATGAAATAACACACATGGAATCATGTCTTAACCAAAAATGTATTAAACAAATTAAAAATATATTTTATATTTGAGATTCTTCAAGGTAGCCACCCTTTGCCTTGATGACCGCTTTGGCATCCAGCCAACACAACTGTGGGAAGCATTGGAATCAACATGGGCCAGCATTTTTGTGGAATGCTATTGGCACCTTGTAGAATCCATGCCCTGACGAATTGACGCTGTTCTGAGGGCAAAAGGGGGTGCAACTCAATATTAGGAAGGTGTTCCTAATGTTTTGTACAATCAATGTATATTTGACATTCGTATCTAAAAGCATAATTGAGAAATAATTCAAAGTTGGTATATACACATTTATGACATTTTGGCCTTACCCTTTAAGACTGTAATGTTTAATCCATAGACGCTACAAAGCAAAAATTGGTGTCATATTCATTTTTAATGCTTGCTCTGTAATATGAGTAGTATTTTGATTTCAATATTATTCTTTTTACACCAATTTATGAATATAGAAAAATATAAACAGGAATATGAACAATGTACCATTTTTAATTTGGCAAATTATTTAATATATAGTTGAACATTAATATACTCTAAGGGCATATCACATTTCCAGAGTGGGATCTCTGCTCGTTTTAAAGTTAAGGCCCATTTTATACGGAGAAATTGGCATAATAGGCAATGTAACCAATCACAGCCTTCCTTTTTACTTTGATCATTGCATTTCCTGCAAATCACCCGCAGAGGGCAGTGTTGTAGTACTCGAGTCCAGGACTCACGTCCCGATTTTCAAGACTTGTGACTTGACTTGGACTCGACCCTTGGTGACTCGAACTCACCTTCTCGTGACTTGCATTTGCACTTGGACTGGATAGGCTAAGCAGAATATTAGCAGAAATGGTTGCGCAGAGCAGCGAGGGTTCTGTTCTCTAGCAGTGAGAAGGATGCGCCAAACCCGGCACACGCAGCCTACATCAGCTGGTGAGCTGAGGTGGAGCAAGCGATGATTATGGGCAGGCAGACTCCGCTCTGGCTCCGCCTCTGATCATAGGCTACATATCACGCAAGCGACTCTCTTGCTTTCCCGTAACCACCAGTCACCAACCTACTATTAATTAATTAATTAATTAAAAATAAAATACAATTATTTAACTAGGCAAGTCAGTTAAGAACAAATTCTTATTTACGGCCTACACCGGCCAAACCCGGACGACGCTGGGCCAATTGTGCGCCGCCCTATGGGACTCCCAATCACGGCCGGTTGTGAGACAGCCTGGAATCGAACAAGGGTTTCTGTAGTAACGCCTCTGGCACTGAGATGTTCAGTGAGGAATTAGTGTATTTCACTGATTTATGCAGGGTAATCTACACCAGTGATGTACTGTACCACTGTCAGAGCGATAGCCATTTGCTTCCACACGTTGATGATAACATACAGTATTATGCTAATGTTCAGAATGTCTCCCCTGTGTGGTCCTACTGATATAAGGCCAGATATTGTAGGCCCACACACAACCTCAACTCTATCAGGATGCTTCCCTTCAATGGCCACAGCCCACAGAGAATGACTGCGATTTTTTTTTTCCCCCACACGGGAATTTGTCTGTACCCTCCATGAAGGGCAGCATCCAAATGCTGAGGCAGAGAGAAATAGTTAAGCTTTACTAGTCCCTGACCTACCTCGTCTAGTGGAGCGCAGAGTAAGAACGAATAAGCCATCAAACACAGACCCCCAGGTGCGGACACACATGCACGCGCACAAATGCACGCGAACACACACACACCACAGTCTTGTATAACTAACCTTGTGGGGACACACAATTCAGTCCCATTCAAAATCCTATTTTCCCTAACCACTAAACCTAACCTTAACCCTAAATCGAACCTTAACCGCCTAGAAATAGCATTTCACCTTGTGGGGACTAACAAAATGTCCCCAGTTGGTCAAATTTCTCTTTGTTTACTATAGTTAAACACGTCCACAACCACAGGGCACGATAACAATGCGTAGCTCAGCTCTCTGTCAGACTAGTGCCCAGAGAAGCAGGAAGAGAATGTGGTGAAAGCTGCTTAAGCAATCTAACTAATGTATGCCATGGTGATGAAGGGGTTAAAACATCAGCCATTCTAGGGAACGTGAGAGGGTAGGCATAAGACGGCCAATTAATTAACCAATTAATAGTGGTTATCTCGTTCTGACTAATTAAACACGCCCCCCACTGTCTGTACTGTGCAAGCTGCTTTGCACACGCGCACACACACGCACACACACAGGGGGAATCCAATGTCAAGTGGGAAATCCCAGTGACAGAAGCACATGTGTTTTCTGTTGGTGGTCAGTTTGCTTTCCTCCGCTCTCTGATTCACACACTTAATGACCCCACCTCTGGCTATAGAAGGAGGCCAGTTCTGATGGGGATTGTTTCCATAGAGATGGAGTCATTGTTTACGGACATGAGGCCACACCCTGATTACATGTTCTGGGCACTCAGAGCGAAGGGATACCCCCCCCCCCCCCCCCCCCATCTCTCTCATTCTTTATACCCCCCCCCCTTCTAATGTCACATGTTTCTCTCTTTGGTACTTGCCCCAGCACTTAAAAGGATCTGTATCTCCATCTGAGCTTTCTCTGCATCCCAAGAGTACTTGGAAATGCAAGAATAGACTCTATCCTTACCGCTTAGCTCTCAACTGACTCTCGAGTCGTACACTCTGTGTGTGTGTGGAGCATAAGGCTACAGTGTGTTTGGGAGGGGCTTTCTAATGTGTGTGAATGTGGTTTGTTAGAACTGGGTGTCAGAGCAGAATTATCTGCAAAGAGGGTGGTCTTGCCAGCTGTGCAATCTGCCTCAACTTCCTGGGAGGTTTCAATGCCTCAGGACCTATTAAACTGAGTAGAAACATTGAGCCGAAGTAAGCTAAAATGATATTCAACACAAATTATTTACAAACACAAACGTATGCACATGCAAACGTGCATGCATACAGTTGAAGTCAGAAGTTTCCACTTCGGTTGGAGTCATTAAAACTAGTTTTTCAACCACTCCACACATTTCTTGTTTACAAACTATAGTTTTGGCAAGTCGGTTAGGACATCTACTTTGTTGCTTGACACCAAGTCATTTTCCCAACAATTGTTTACAGACAGATTATTTCACTTATAATTCACTGTATCACAATTCCAGTGTCAGAAATTTACATACACTAAGTTGACTGTACATTTATACAGCTTGGAAAATTCCATAAAATGATGTCATGGCTTTAGAAGCTTCTGATAGGCTAATTGACATCATTTGGAGGTGTACCTGTAGATGCATTTAAGGCCTACCTTCAAACCCAATGCCTCTTTGCTTGACATCATGGGAAAATCAAAAGAAATCAGCCAAGACCTCCACAAGTCTGGTTCATCCTTGGAGTAATTTCTAAATCGGCTGAAGGTACCACGTTCATCTGTACAAACAATAGTACGCAAGTATAAACACCATGGGAACACACAGCCGCCATACCGCTCACGAAGGAGACGCATTTTGTCTCCTAGAGATTAACGTACTTTGGTGCGATAAGAGCAAATCAATCCCAGTTCAACAGCAAAGGACCTTGTGAAGATGCTGGAGGAAATGGGTACAAAAGTATCTATATCCACAGTAAAATGAGTCCTATAATCGACATAACCTGAAAGGCCGCTCAGCAAGGAAGAAGCCACTGCTCCAAAACCGCCATAAAAAAGCCAGACTACGGTTTGCTACTGCACATGGGGACAAAGATCGTACTTTTTGGAGTAATGTCCTCTGGTCTGATGAAACAAAAATAGAACTGTTTGGCCATAATTACCATTGTTATGTTTGGAGGAAAAAGGAGGATGCTTGAAGCCGAAGAACTCCATCCCAACCGTGAAGCACGGGGGTGGCAGCATCATGCTGTGTGGGTGCTTTGCTGCAGGAGGGACTGGTGCACTTCAGAAAATAGATGGCATCATGAGGCAGGAAAATGATGTGGATATATTGAAGCAACATCTCAAGACATCAGTCAGGAAGTTAAAGCTTGGTTGCAAATGGGTCTTCCAAATGGACAAGGACCCCAAGCATACTTCCTAATTGTGGCAAAATGGCTTAAGGAGAACAGGTCTAGGTATTGGAGGGGCCATCACAAAGCCCTAACCTCAATCCCATAGGAAATGTGTGGGCAGAACTGAAAAGGCGTGAGCGAGAAAGTAGGCCTACAAACCTGACTGTTACACCAGCTCTGTCAGGAGGAATGGGCCAAAATTCACCCAACTTTTTGTGGGAAGCTTGTGGAAGGCTACCCGAAACGTTTGACCCAAGTTAAACAATTTAAAGGCAATGCTACCAAATACTAATTGAGTGTATGTAAACTTCTGCCCAACTGGGAATGTGGTGAAAGAAATAAAAGCTGAAATAAATAAATCTCTACTATTATTCTGACATTTCACATTCTTAAAATGAAGTGGTGATCCTAACTGACCTAAGACAGGGGATTTGTACTAGGATTAAATTTAAACTGAATTGTGAATCTGAGTTTAAATGTATTTGGCCAAAGTGTATGTACTTCAACTGTGTGTGTGTATACACATAATAGGTATCGGCTGATTGGGCTACATTCACATTGTCAAGAGTTTCGAAAGCCTTGAATATGCTCAGTGCAATTCCTGGATGAGTGCTCTCTTTCTAGTCAATGCATAAGGTCATTCAGTCAACCAATTTATCTCTCAGAATAGTGTGTGTGTGTGTGTGTGTGTGTGCAATGCATGCATTATCACAGTAGAGAGATAACATCTCTCATATATTCAGGACACCCCAAGTGCAGGCCTATTCATGTTTGTGGCAGTTTATTCTTTCCATAGCACAGTGCTTTCTGCAGGGTTCTGTCATGTGTTTGCCTGTCACAGCTCTGTAGTCGCTGTGTGTGCGGGAACGTGCGTACATGCTTGCATGTGTGTGATAGAGTGTAGCGATGTCCTGGAGGTCTGTTGAACAGTGCTCTAATACTCTCCGTGGATTTTGATCAGTGAATAAATGCATTATTTAGCTCATTTCCTGTGTCGAAGCCTAAATATGTTTTCCACTAATCCAATTCTGCAGTTCTGCTGTCTTTGGCCACACACAAACACACTCCCTATCTCTTTCTCTCTATGCAGCTCTATCCAGTTATACTGGGTTTGCTTCATTTACCTATTACCTTTCAGAACTGCAGGTGTCAGCACTTTTAGTATTTATAGTTTGGACCTTGAGCTCATCCCTTCTGTTGCACCGCATTTATGACGCTCTCTCCCCCCTTTGGTTCCTCTCTCCCTTTCTCCCTCCATCCCCACTGTTCTCTCCCTCCCTCTCTTCCCTTCTCCTCAGAGCCAGACTGGGCTTCAGTGACTCTGGGTGTGTTTGTGTGCCAGGGCTGTTCCCTCCTCCACAGAGGCATCCCCCACATCAGCAGGGTCAAGTCTGTTCAGCAGGAGATATGGGACGACTCAGAGGTTGAGGTCAGTCACACCCTGCCATAGAGGGAAGCAGGAGAGGAAGATACTGGGACCATGTACCTTATATTGTGTTGCATTACATTGGTACAAGTACATTTATTACATGTCACAACCGGATTTGAGATCAGATCTTGCCATCCAAGTTCTTAAGTCGGCTCATGTTAGAACAAGCAAAAAACTGACCCGCAGTCAGTTCCAGTAGTGTGTCTGATAGGGATGCGCAGGTCAGTTGTTTATTCACCCTCATCCACCCGCAATTGCTTATATCACCTTCCGCAACCACCTGACTATATGTGATATAGGGAACATCTCAGGCCCACACCTGACAGTAACCCGCAAATATAGAAAACGTGCTGTACAGTTCCTTTTTTTCTCTTGAACATGTATGTATGTATGTATGTATGTATGTGTATATATATATATATACACACACATGCATACAGCTGAAGTCAAAGTTTACATACACCTTAGCAAGATACATTTAAACTCGGTTTTTCACAATTTCTGACATTTAATCCTAGTAAAAAAATCCCTGTTTTAGGTCAGTTAGGTTCACCACTTTATTTTAAGAATGTGAAATGTCAGAATAATACTAGATAATTATTTTTTTTCAGCTTTTATTTCTTTCATCACATTTCCAGTGGGTCAGAAGTCAACATACACTCAATTAGTATTTGGTAGCATTGCCTTAAATGTTTAACTTGGGTTAATACATGCTTTTAAATTATATTATGTGAGCTAAACATTTTTAAAAAATTAAACATGTTTTGTTCTTAAAGTATGATTTTTGGAGATTACTAATATTACTGTCCCCACTACAACAACAAAATACTTAAATATATGTAATTTTGTATTGTAGAATTCCATTCATTCCTACGGAAGACTGCTCCTACTTGGGATTGCCAATATGGCTGACCGGTGGCTTCAAAGCCTTTCAATGGCCAGTACATAGCATCAGCAATCCAGGGTTTTTATACATCATTGGTTGTCAATGCATTCATTGATCTGTATTAAAACCGAGAAACCTTTATTGTTCCGTCTGTCCTCAGCTAATGGCTGCCATGGGTAATGAACCAGCCAAAGCCAAGTATGAACAGAAGGTTCCAGCATTCTACTACAGACCCAAACACACAGACTGCAAGTAAGTCACCCACATGACTGAGTTATAATGATGTGCTGACAACGTCTGGTCGATTAGTATGTAGACAGTGGTATACAAAGATATCACTGATGTGTCAAGTGTTGTTACTCTAAAACGCTTACAGTTTCACACCCGTACTGAAATGTAACACGCTGCAGTACTTCTTCTTCCTTTGTGTGTGTGTGTGTGTGTGTTTGTGCATGTGTGGTGGGTGGTGTATGTGTGCACGTGTGTGTACGTCAGTGTGTTTGCCTGTGAAAGAAAGAGGGAGGGAGAGAGAGCGCGAGAGAGAGAAAGCGAGATACGCAAAAGTGTGAAGTGTTGTAACAGTTTTGACTTGAGGTTATTATTTATAGGGGTGCCAGGTAGGTTGTGCATACCAGAGAAAACATTGGTTTCTCCTTTTGGTTTGGGAGGGAATGAGTCCCATCTGGTCCGTCAAGTCTACACCAATACAAAGGACTTATGTAAAAGTCAGGATGGAAATAAACTTTTCATAAACTCTTAAAACATTGAAAAGAACTTCAAAAACAACTATATTATTTTGCGTGGGTTGTATTAGCAACATCGATTATACACACATAATAATATAACACAATGAGTTCTGGTTCCTCCAGAAATGTCCTGTACCTCGGGCCTAAAAAAAAAAGTCCAGCCCGGTAAAGGAGTTCAGGGAACTCCAGTGACCTTTGTCACACAATGTTTGTCTGTTCATTCAAGTGTAGCCTAAACCCAGTATTAATCATACAATCAATATAACAATTATTTTACCACAGAACTTTAAAGCGTATCAACTCTTACTAAGTCCTCAACTACAACTAACTACATAAATCATCACTGTATACATGACATCAAAACAAATGAAATACCGTATACAAAAAGGTTGTAGTCAGTCAGACAATCCAATCCGCCAACAGATCTCCAGCGGAGAAAGGCCACGAAGAACAGAGAGGTGTAGTACAGGGACGCAAAGAGTGGATCCGGTCCTGGGTAAACTCTATTAGGCTACAAAACACACGTTTAACAGCAACAAAACAAACGGAATAGAGAAGCTTCGGAACTGAGGGTTGAACACATTCTCATTCACGTCTCCATCACAACCCTTTTTGCGCAGCTGATGCTGGCTATTTAATTGGGAAATAAAGGGAAAGCGCCCTATTGGAAGGAGAAGCACTGAGACGGTTCAGAAAAATTCAGGGCCGTCACAGTGTGACTTCTACAATGACAGCGCCGAGTTGTGCCTGTGCCATTACGTTTCTCTGTGGGTGCCAACTAGAGGTCGACCGATTATAATTTTTCAACGCCATACCAATACCGAATATTGGAGGACCAATATATATATATATATATATATATATATATATATATATATATATATATATATATATATATATATATATATATATATATATATATAAAAACAAAATTGTAATAACGACAATTACAACAATACTGAATGAACACTTATTTTAACTTAATGTAAGACATCAATAAAATCAATTTAGCCTCAAATAAATAATGAAACATGTTCAATTTGGTTTAAATAATGCAAAAACAAAGTGTTGGAGAAGAAAGTAAAAGTGCAATATGTGCTATGTAAGAAAGCTAACATTTCAGTTACTTGCTCAGAACATAAGAACATATGAAAGCTGGTGGTTACTTTTAACATGAGTCTTCAATATTCCCAGGTAAGAAGTTTTAGGTTGTAGTTATTATAGGAATTATAGGACTATTTCCCTATATACCATTTGGATATCATTAACCTTTGACTATTGGATGTTCTTATAGGCACTTTAGTATTGCCAGTGTAACAGTATAGCTTCCACTCCTCCCTGGGCTCGAACCAGCAACACATCAACAACAGCCACCATCGAAGCAGCGTTACCCATGCAGAGCAAGGGGAACAACTACTAGAAGGCTCAGAGCAAGTGACGTTTGAAACGCTATTAGCACGCACTAACTAGCTAGCCATTTCACTTTGGTTACACCAGCCTCATCTCGGGAGTTGATAGGCTTGAAGTCATAAACAGCGCAATGCTTGACGCACAACGGAGAACTGCTGGCAAAACGCACAAAAGTGCTGTTTGAATGAATGTTTAGTGCCTGCTTCAACATACCACCGCTCAGTCAGATACTTGTATCCTCAGTCAGATTATATGCAACGCAGGACACGCTAGATAATATCTAGTAATATCATCAACCATGTTTAGTTAACTAGTGATTATGATTGATTGTTTTTTATAAGATAAGTTTATGCTAGCTAGCAACTTACCTTGGCTTACTGCATTCGCGTAACAGGCAGTCTCCTTGTGGAGTGCAACGAGAGAGAGGCAGGTCGTTATTGCGTTGGACTAGTTAACTGTAAGGTTGCAAGATTGGATCCCCGAGCTGACAATGTGAAAATCTGTCGTTCTGCCCCTGAACAAGGCAGTTAACCCACCGTTCCTAGGCCGTCATTGAACATAAGAATGTGTTCTTAATTGACTTGCATAGTTAAATAAAGGTATATAAAAAACATAAAAAATCGTCTCCCAAAAATACCGATTTCCGATTGTTATGAAAACTTGAAATCATCCCTAATTAATCCCCATTCCGAATAATTGGTCGACCTCTAGTGCCAACCCAATAATGTGAGAGAGGGAATCGTAAGAGACAGATTTGGTTTTGTGTCAATTGAATGGATTACTTTAATCTGAATAATCTGATGTTTGTTCTGAAAAGATGCCAAATGCGAGCTGACTGTACTGACATGATTATTATAAGAGACACCAAAAAAAGATAGGAACATCTAAAATAGACCTGCATACAGTTTGAAAACGTCTATCAGAGAGAGAGGGGAGAGGCTGCTGTTGTCATAGTGAGGTTCACTCCTCTACACACACAAACAAAAATAGATAATCTGTTATTAATCTGTTTACTCAGGCTAATCAATCTCTTTGTCCTGGTGTAAAGGAGTGTGTGCATGTGTGTGCATGCGTGCGTGTCTGTGGGCAATGAAGATGAAAGGAAAGAAGAATCTGTCACAGCGAGATAAGTAGAAATGTGGCCAGTGTCCCAACCTCCCAGCTTGTTAGGTCATCATTCATTCACATAGCAGCGTGGCACCTGTGCTATAGAGAAAGGTGAGAGAAGGTGAAACCCATCCATTGCTTCATTGTGCTCTAGGCTACTGCGGGAGCAGTGGATCCGAGCCAGGTACGAGAGGAACGAGTTTGAGTTCATCGAGAAACAGGAGCCATACTCTGCAGGTGAGCTGGCACACACACACACACACACACACAAGGTTTGCCTATGCAAAGCTATGGATGCAGAGCTATGCAAAATCAAACCACCAAATAGTCCTCTGAATATAAACAAAATCCTTTCCCAAGCATCAAGTCAGAACTTTTTTTAAAATCCATTGCACTCAACAGTGGCCACATAAATACTTTTTGTGAACTATGAATTTGAAGAACGGATGACGTTGAGGCGTAGAATGAAGGCAGAGTGAATATGTCTGGCCTTGTATTCTTCCTTGGTGGTTGTTTGTGTTCTTACTAAGCTGAGGCAGACAGTATAAGTGTCAATGTCAGTGAATGACTCATGCTCTTTTTTCATTGCATGAAAGCACTCTCGCTCTTATTGGAGCCAGACTGGACTCTCATTGATTAAAGATGACCTCATCCGTTTACTATGAGATTCAACTTCCTCCTTGGGCACAGACGCACACAGTAGTGATTCGCGGGTTGACTCATAACCCGCAGTTATATCCTCAGGGTGGTCAGGTTTAGGGTTATGCAATATTGTGTGGATGAAGGGCTTAGGAGGTGCAATAAAAACAGTGCAATAAAAATCCATGAAAGAAGTATTCTTGTGCAATTCATATCTATAGGCTACTTTGAGGTTGTTGTTTTTTATATATCTGGCATTAGCTTTAGGGCCTAACTGTATGTGCACCAAATACATGCTGTTTTTTTCTGTTCCAGCAGAACATTATTAGGCTACTGTAACGGCGTTCTTTGTTTGGCGCAAGAAAGTCGGACCGAAATGCAGCGTGTTGGTTACTCATGTCTTTAATGAAACAAATGACGATACATGAAATAACTTATAAATACAAAAACAACAAACGGAACGTGAAAAACCTATACAGCCTGTCTGGTGAACACTAACACAGAGACAGGAACAATCACCCACGAAATACAAAGTGAAACCCAGGCTACCTAAATACGGTTCCCAATTAGAGACAACGAGAATCACCTGACTCTGATTGAGAACCGCCTCAGGCAGCCAAACCTATGCAACACCCCTACTCAGCCGCAATCCCAATAACTAAAAAACCCCACTATGAAATACAACAACATAAACCCATGTCACACACTGGCCTGACCAACTAATTAACGAAAACACAAAATACTAAGACCAAGGCGTGACAGCTACTCTGTTAATGTATCACGGAATCCGGCAGTCTAACTTAGGAGGTTTTCAGCACCAGAGAACAACCAGTATTAAAATTAGGAACAAAGGTTGTATTTACATATTCTTTTTATTTATTTGCTGTCCAGTGAAATTAGTGCAGGTGAATATTTATAACAGCAGTCCTCCTGATAAACTGTAAAGAACGGGCTTATATACCCACAATACCCGGCGCGCCCGATTGTAGAGAGACCATACCAATGCGCACTTAAAGCGGAAACATGAATAGACCATCGCTATAGGCACTAAAAGGAAATCAAATAGACAGACCTCACCGCAATAAACATACACCATATTTGCTACAGTTATTGGTTATCTTCATGCGACGAGCAATCCCGTATCCGGGATCCTATTTATAGCCTCAAGCTCATTAGCATAACGCAACGTTAACTATTCATGAAAATCGCAAATGAAATAAAATAAATATATTTGCTCTCAAGCTTAGACTTTTGTTTACAACACTGTCATCTCAGATTTTCAAAATATGCTATTGAACTATAGCTAAACAAGCATTTGTGTAAGAGTATTGATAGCTAGCATAGCTATAAGCCTAGAATGCAGCCAGCAACATTTTCACAAAAACAAGAAAAGCATTCAAATAAAATCATTTACCTTTGAAGAACTTCAGATGTTTTCAATGAGGAGCCTCTCAGTTAGATAGCAAATGTTCAGTCTTTCAAAAAATATTATTTGTGTAGGACAAATCGCTCCGTTTTGTTCACGTTTGGCTACGAAAAAAACCTGTATCCAGTTATAGCCTCAAGCTCATTAGCATAATGCAACGTTAACTATTAATAAAAATCGCAAATTAAATGAAATAAATATGCTAGCTCTCAAGCTTAGCCTTTTCTTAACAACACTGTCATCTCAGATTTTCAAAATATTCTTTTCAACCATAGCAAAACAAGCATTTGTGTAAGAGTATTGATAGCTAGTGTAGCATTTAGCGTAGCATTTAGCGGGCAACATTTTCACAAAAACCAGAAAAGCATTCAAATAAAATAGTTTACCTTTGAAGAACTTCGGATGTTTTCAATGAGGAGACTATCAGTTAGATAGCAAATGTTCAGTTTTTCCTGAAAGATTCTTTGTGTAGGGGAAATCGCTCCATTTTGTACATCACGTTTGGCTACCAAAAAAAACAAAAATTCAGTCACCAAAACGCCTTACTTTTCTCCAAATGAACTCCATAATATCGACTGAAACATGGCAAACGTTGTTTAGAATCAATCCTCAAGGTGTTTTTCACATATCTCTTCATTGATATATCGTTCGTGGAAGTCTGCTTTCTCCTCTGAATTACATGGAAAAATACTTGCAGCTGAAGTTTACGCACCAATTTCGACGCAGGACCCGGGCGGACCCCTGGTAAATGTGGTCTCTAATGGTCAATCTTCCAATGATATGCCTACAAATACGTCACAATGCTGCAGACATCTTGGGGAAACGGCAGAAATTGTAGGCTCATTCCTGGCGCATTCACAGCCATATAAGGAGACATTGGAAAACAGCGCTTCAAAAATGTTGCTCATTTCCTGTTTGAAGTTTCATCTTGGTTTTGCCTGTAGCATCAGTTCTGTGGCACTCACAGATAATATCTTTGCAGTTTTGGAAATGTCAGTGTTTTCTTTCCAAAGCTGTCAATTATATGCATAGTCGAGCATCTTTTCGTGACAATATATCGGGAACGTTTTTTTATCCAAAAATGAAATACTGCCCCTAGAGTTCCAAGAGATACAATGGATCATTGTAAGAGTGTAGCATGAATCCCAAACAGGACTAATCAATGCAATGACGGATTGCGGGAAATACAGAGGTGTGTCGCATCGTCACATACTGTTCGATAGGCCTAAATATGCAATAAGTGAAAACATTTTGAAGAAAAAACGAATTGTTCAATAAATGTTCAAGAGAAAAAAGGGAACTGTGGGTGGTTGCGGGTGAACAAACAGCTGACATGCGCATGACTAACACACACACATACACACGTGCATGCACACGTGCACACACACAGCGCACACAAACACACACGCACACAAACAGACAGACACACACGTTTGTTTTACTATCCTTGTAAGGACAGAACAGTTGATTCCCATTCAAAATGCTATTTTCCCTAACCCTTAACCCTTAACCTAACGCTAACCTTAACTCCAAACCCCTAATACTAAAGCTAACCCTAACTCCTAACCCTTAACCCTAAAATAATATTATTCCATGTGGGTACCGGTGAAATGTTCCCACTTTTCCAGGTTTTACTATCCTTGTGAGGACTTCTGGTCTCAACAGGGATAGTAAAACCAAAAACTCACATACTCCTTTCCTTTCATCTTAATTACACACACACACACACACACACACACACACACACACACACACACACACACACACACACATATTTCTGTGATACATAGGGATGCATTGAGCAGGAGATTTGTATTTGTTTATCTCTATTTGCATCACATAATATTTGCATCATCCAGGGTTAACCCAGGGTTAAAATTAATAGATCCACGGGTCCGACCCTCATCCAGTCATCTGTCGCCTCGCTACCCTCTTTAAGGCCTTATATGTTCTGTTACCTTTCAGTACCTGTCAACAGTTTGGACACACCTACTCATTCAAGGTTTTTGGATTATTCAATGTGAAGACAATAAAACTATGAAATAACACATGTGGAATCATGTAGTAACCACGATTCCAACAAATCAAAATATATTTTATATTTGAGGTTCTTCAAATAGCCACCCTTTGCCTTGATGACAGCTTTGCACACTCGTGGCATTCTCTCAACCAGCTTCGAGGTAGTCACCTGGAATACATTTCAATAAACAGGTGTGCCTTGTTAAAAGTTCATTTGTGGAATTTCTTTCCTTAATGTGTTTGAGCCAATCAGTTGTATTGTGACAAGGTAGGGTGGTATACAGAAGATAGCCCTATTTGGTAAAATACCAAGTCCATATTATGGCAAGAACAGTTCAAATAAGCAAAGAGAAACAACAGTCCATCATTACTTTAAGACATGAAGGTCAGTCAATCTGGAAAATTTCAAGAACTTTGAAAGTTTCTTCAAGTGAAGTCGTAAAAACCATCAAGTGTTATGATGAAACTGGCTCTCATGAGGACCGCTACAGGAAAGGAAGACCCAGAGACACCTCTGCTGCAGAGGATAAGTTCATTACAGTTAACTGCACCTCAGATTGCAGCCCAAATAAATGCTTCACAGAGTTCAAGTAACAGACACATCACAACATCAATTGTGCAGAGGAGACTGCGTGAATCAGGCCTTCATGGTCGAATTGCTGCAAAGAAACCACTACTAAAGTACACCAATAAGAAGAAGAGACTTGCTTGGGCCAAGAAACACGAGCAATGGACATTCGACCGGTGAAAATCTGTCCTTTGTTCTGAAGAGTCCAAATTTTAGATATCTGGTTCCAACCGCTGTGTCTTTGTGAGACGCAGAGTAGGTAAACGGATGATCCCCGCATGTGTGGTTCCCACCGTGAAGCATGGAGGAGGAGGTGTGATGGTGTGGGGTGCTTTGCTGGTCACATGGTCTGTGATTTATTTAGAATGAAAGGCACACTTAACCAGCATGACCTCAACCCAATTGAAATGGTTGAGCAGTCAACAAGTACTCAACATAAGTGGGTACTCCTTCAAGACTGTTGGAAAAGCATTCCTCATGAAGCTGGTTGAGAGAATGCCAAGAGTGTGCAAAGCTGTCAAGGCAAAGGGTGGCTACTTTAAAGAATCTAAAATATATTTTGATTTGTTGAACACTTTTGTTTACTACATGGTTTCATGTGTTATTTAATCGTGTTGATGTCTTCACTATTATTCTACAATGTAGAAAATAGTACAATAAAGAAAAATCCTTCAATGAGTAGGCGTGTCCAAACTTTTGACTGGTACTGTGTATCCTTCTGTAGGTGCAGGGAGGGTGGTGGTAAACTAGACTCCCAATGCTCAATGGCTGTATTGATTCTGCATGCAGAGAAAAGGGAGGAGTGGGGGTTGTTATTGGTCGATGGTGGTAATGCAAGGTGAATAAATCACGATTAACTGGGAAAAAGAGAGATGCCAACCTATGTCACCAGGGGATGGAGAGAGGGAGGAGAAAATAGGGGGACAGATGAGGAAGGAGAGACGTTGGGGGGATTATGGGATTTGAGGGGTGTTGGATGGGATTAGTAGTATGGCATGCATTGATACAGTATATGCGAGTGTGTATGAGAGATAGATGGGGATACAGTGAACAGAGATTCGTGGGAGGGAGGAGAAAGGAAAATAGAGAAGTGAAGAGAGAAAATGGAGGGGGAGGAGGGAGAAAGAGAGAATATGAGAGAGTAAGAGAGAGTTGAAGAGCGTGTGTAGTCTGTAATGGATTATACACCGTGCTCTGTACTGCCACTTAATGAAACCACTTCCTGTCTGTAAGAGGTCCAGAAATAGACTGGAACTACTAGTGCTGTGTCATTGACATGTAAAAGAATGTACAGTACTTTACCATCAGTGAGGTTATTTTTTTTCTTTCTGCATTCTGTTCTATGACTTCCTCTCTCATGTACTCTCTTTCACCTAAAGCCCCTCTCTCTGTCTCTTCATCCCTCTCTTTCTGTCTCCCTTCATACGCTTTGGTATTTCTTGATTACACCAGAGAGCTATTTCAGTTTGTCTGAGTTTGTCTGGTGGGTTTCTATCTGCCCAGGGTACAGAGAGGGGTTTCTATGGAAACGCGGGCGAGACAACGGCCAGTTCCTCAGCCGGAAATTCATCCTGTCAGAACGAGAGGGGGCGCTCAAGTATTTCAACAAGCAGGACGTAAGGCTGGAGTCAACACGTAGTCACATCTGCACATGCTCTCACACATAAATACAAGCATGTTCCTGGGAAACGGAATCTCCAGCTAACTTATGCTACTAGCTTTCAGGTTAATCATCTCTTTCAAGTTAATCATGAATACTTGTATAGCACGCTATGTATATGTGTCCACAAGGAAACTGAAACAAATACCTCAACAGACTTAATCTCCTTACCTATCTTTTTGTGTTTACTGTAAACATACAGTATGTATTATTCGATGTAACAATTTATACGTATACTGTATTTATGTACCGTACAGTTTGTGTATCTCCCCCAGGCGCGGGACCCCAAGGCAGTGATGAAAATCGAGACTCTCAATGCCACGTTCCAGCCGGCAAAGATAGGCAACCCCTATGGCCTGCAGATTACTTACCTGAGAGACAACAGCACCAGGAACATCTTTGTCTACCACAGCGATTCTAAGGTGAGGCATTATGGGTGACTGTGACAAAAAAGACTCTGCGGCTTTGCATCCTGGTCCCAGATCTGTTTATACTGGTATAGCCAACTCCTATTGTAATATGTGTAAATGCACGGAATTCTTAGAGATATGATGCATGATGAATCATCAATTCAATGGTACACCTAATATGGCTGCTGTTACTCATATCAAGGAACACTGATTTACAGCGGTTGCTCCACTAAAAGTTTTGCGATTATGCTGCGGGACTTAGAGGTAATTTGTGGTTTAGCATGGTACTCTGCGTCATCACTTCATTGCTCCAGACCAGCGCAAGGGGGAGTTAGAGCACTGATTATGCTTTTGGGTCCTCCTGTGTCTCTAACTGGCAATGAATGTGTGACATAAACCTAAATAGTAACTGATAATTGACTGACGACTTCAGTATTACCTACCACAACTGTTTTTATTATGCTCTTACTGTAGTACTGTATGCCACTCCCGACCGATCACGTTGTACAGCGCCTGAGTGGCGCAACGTTCTAAGACACTGCAAGCTGGTTTACAACGGATGCTGGTTCAATACCTGTGCCAGCCTCGGCTGGGAGACCCATTTGTTAATTGTAGGTTTCTCTCCCTCTAAAAACAGAAATAAATCATTCTAAGTAACAAACTGGCTTTATTTACAAATGAGTAACAATGTCTCACCCCATGTTCAAGAATGGCCTTTTTCTCTCATTTTACTGTAATGAACACGAGGGGAGGCAGAGAGCTGGTTTCAAGCGCAGGGCGCAGCAGGTGTTTATTGCAAAGGACCACAGGAGCAGGCAGAAGGTCATACACAGGGGGTCCAAAAGGGCAACAGTACAGGCAGTGAAAAGGCTAGTAACATAGTCCTGGAGATCAGGCAATATGTAGATAACAGGAAATCCAATAGGCTAAAGTACAGGCAGGGAATAGGCAAAAGGCGTCGTTAGTTTCTGCCTGCCTCACTATCATACACGGGAGGAGTAACTCACCGGAAAACCAGCTCTCTGAAAGACATGTGTCACAAAACAAACGATACCTCACAGTGATGCGGTGCAAAGAACTGAACTAAATAGTGTGTGATAATGACATACAGGTGTGTGAACAGGTGATCACAATTCAGGTGATTGGGATCTGGAGAGTGAGCTGTGTTCAGGGGATCTAGGTATTTGAGGGTGTGAGTTGAAAGCAGACGTTACATTTACGTTATTTGAAAACAAAATCTCCAAAATATTGCGATTATTATTAATCGAGAATTATATAAACGCCTGTTGGATATTCTCACAGATATATTGGACTGGTCTTGATAAATCAATGAGATTTTTATTTTCACAGAATCTCTGTTTGGGTATATGTTAGACTTATGCACTTAGTGTAACCTTTATTTAACTAGGCAAGTCAGTTAAGAATAAATTCTTATTTACAAGGACAGGCTGCTCCTTGCTCCCCGTCAGGGAATTGAACCCCAGTCTTGTAAGGTTCTGCTTTTCTTTTCTTAGTCAACCTTGTGTTCAGTTTTTTTTGTGTTCTGGAACGTAGCCCTGTCTTTCATTTTTGATCATAGATTTTTTTAAATCTTTTTATTTTACAAGGCAAGTCAGTTAAGAACAAATTCTTATTTTCAATGACAGCCTAGGAAAAGTTAACTGTGTTGTTCAGGGGCAGAACGACAGATTTTTACCTTGTCAGCTCGGGGATTCGAGTCCAACGCTCTAACCACTAGGCTACCTGCCGCCCCAGGTAACCTATTTCACCTGTGTTCGTTTCTCACTTGGTCTCATCAGCTTCCTATTTAGTTCAGCTCTTTCGGTTTGTATGGTTGTGAGGTATTGTTTGTTTTTGACTACCTACCTGTGTTTGACCATTGCCTGCCTGCCTGTGATCACGATTCCTGCTTTCTGCGACGGCTTAATAAACATCTGCCACACTCTGCGTGTGAATATACACATTTTTCTCCCTGAGTATTCATTACAGGTCTCCCGCGTGCCCGCATTCTTTTGTACAGCTACTATTGAAGGCTATCAAATGCTCCTCTGGTGGTCAAACTAGCACTAACTAGCATTAATGGTACCAGTGGCTCACACTTAAATAACGTGCCATAGAATTCTGAGGCCCCATACAAGCTGCGTCGCAGTATACTGCAACTTTTAAAGGACGAAACCACTGTAGTCTGTTCATCTAAATTTGAGTCTCTACACTCTTATAAAAAAAGGGTTCCAAAAAAGGTCCATAGGAAAACACTTTTCATTTCCAGGTAGAACTCTTTTGGGTTCAATGTAAAAACCCTCTGGGGAAAGGATTCTGCAAGGAACCCCATATGATTCTACCTGGAACCAAAAAGGTTTCTTCAAAGGGTTCTCCTTTGGGGACAGCCGAAAAACCCTTTTAAGCTCTAGATAGCACCTTTTTCTTCTAAGAGTCTCTAGTAGATATGGGCTGTTCTGGATAACCGAGGGAGAGTGGAAATAAACATGTCTAGATATCTATTTCATCAGTAGACGTGTTCTTCACTGTGACAGCAGTACTCGTCATCCTACCGTGTAATCTGGCCAGTGGAGCTGGCTAGAGGAATTTGGAGGGGGTTGCCGTCACACACAGAGTTGCTGGCTGGCGGGCTGTTTTTCTCTGAGGGTTTACTGCTGTGCACACAGGTGACCATCTCTCTCAGTAGCAAGCCACCCTTGTCTGTGGGTTAGGATGAAAGGCACAGCGTGTACAGCCTCCTCAGCTGGTAAACAGACAAGATAGCAAGCTTGAACAGAACAGTAATATTAAAGCTGTTTTGTCGTGATATAATACCTTGATCACGTCTCGTAATGTTCCATACTGTAGCAGGTTTACGGTCTTCTCATTGCAGGGATGACTCTGAATAAGGCATGTATCTGACTAGGATGCTTTTGTGTCTTTTGTTTTGGTAGGAAATGGTGGACTGGTTCAACGCTATCAGAGCTGCCAGGTTCCATTACCTTCAGGTGGCCTTCCCTGGAGCCAGTGACGAGGAGGTGAGGCCACAACATATATTGAGCAATGAGTATTACCACAATTTAACACAATTAAACAAACACTTTTCTCTCTTGTCTTTGCCTTCAGCTGGTGCCCAAACTGACACGTAGCTTCATGAAAGAGGGCTTCATGGAGAAGACAGGCCCAAAGCACACAGAGGGCTTTAAGAAAAGGTGGTTCACCATGGACGACAGGAGACTCATGTACTTCAAAGATCCTCTGGTGAGGAGACAGACACACCCTGCCCTAAAACAACTCATCCATTCTGAATGAACCCTACTTGTCATAACTTTCTATTCTGTGGCGTACAGCATACTTTATTCTCTGATATCTCTCTCTGATCTCTCTCACGCTCTCTCCCCCCCGCCGCCTCTACCCCCTCCTCTCTCAGGACGCCTATGCAAGGGGAGAAGTGTTCATCGGCAGTAAAGAGAACAGCTACACCGTGCTTCCAGGACTTCCCCCCTCAACACAGGGCTACCACTGGAACCATGGCATCACCATAGTAACGCCAGACAGGAAGTTCCTGTTCGCCTGCGAGACGGAGGCGGAGCAGAGGGACTGGATTGCTGCCTTCCAGAGGGTCATCAACAGACCCATGAGACCACAAGAGTACGCAGGTAAGTCATGAGGCTGAATTACACCGGCGTACTCGAGTATGCTCGACATTAAGTGTACTCTTGAGTAGGGCTGTTAAACTGACCGTATTACTGCCGCACCGGTGGTCACAAGTCATGATGGCAGTCAAATTCCACATGACCGTTTAGTCACGGTAATTAGGATTCTCCCAGCTCTGATGCTACTGCTGGTCATTAGTAGCCTACCAAACTTGCTAACTGCCTGGTACTCAGCACTCTATTGTCCCTCTAATCACTCTGACGTCAATGCAAATGTTATCGAAAATCTCATGATGAGTGCTCATGTTGCGCAACATTTCTGCAATTGCGTGAGAAAACAGAGGTTTGATGGCCAATATTAAAAAGAGAATCCCATTAGCATTCTATAGGCTAGGCCTACAACATTTTATTTATCAACTTTCCTAATATTAAGCACATTGATTCCCTTGAACACGCATAGCCTATCTGGCTGGCATGAAAATGAACCATGGAACCGGGTGGCGCAGTGGTTAAGGACGCTGTACTGCAGCGCCAGCTGTGCCATCAGAGACTCTGGGTTCGCGCCCAGGCTCTGTCGTAACCGGAAGCGACCGGGAGGTCCGTGGGGCGACGCACAATTGGCCTAGCATCGTCCGGGTTAGGGAGGGCTTGGCCGGTCGGGATGTCCTTGTCTCATCGCGCACCAGCGACTCCTGTGGCAGGCCGGGAGCAGTGCTCGCTAACCAAGGTTGCCAGGTGCACGGTGTTTCCTCCGGCTGGATTCCGGGTTGGATGCGCGCTGTGTTAAGAAGCAGTGCGGCTTGACTTTCAACCTTCGTCTCTCCTGAGCCCGTACCGAAGTTGTAGCGATGAGACAAGATAGTAGCTAATATAAACAATTGGATACCACGAAATTGGGGAGAAAAAGGGGTAAAAGAAAAAAGAAAAAATGAACCATGGGAAATGCGTCCTCCATTCGCTATTGTATAGATGATGTGTATTTTTTTCCCCATGCTCCTGTTCCGAGACAGTCCATTCTAAATCAAACCTCATTTCACACATATATTATACTTAAAGACAACATTTAGATCAAGTATAGTCTGATGGGTGACAATATTAGACTATCACTTGTGAATGATGCCCAGCTTGTGCATTAAGGCAAGAAGCGCATACCTTTTTTTTGGGCAACTTTTTCAAATCATAGTCCCCTGCAATGTATCCTAGACCATAGGTCTATATGTTTAAGGATTGTATTGCAACTAAAGTGGCCAAATAACTTGTTAAAATGAAGCACATGAATCTTCTTTATAACCGGTGTAGAGCCTAACTGGCCGACATAAGCAGCGCGTGAGTTTCAAGTTTGGGGAAGATCATTTTCACCATAAAAATGCACCTTTATAGTAAAGCATTACACGCATAATCACATTTGCCATCACTTTTGAGAACAGTGTTTTCTTCTAATTGATTGCATTTTGGAACATTCGCGCTTATTGCTTAAACGATCAGCTTCATATGCAAGTGGTTGTATTCATTTGGGATCTACCGCATCCCACAACTGTCTCAGAGTATGTTAGGAATATTTATTTATTGCACAGAAGCACAAGTTGACCAATAGAATAGGTCAACTTTTGTACTATGGGGGATAGTAGATTGAAATAAGCAATTGCTTTTGCTGTTCGTCAGGCCTACTCATCTTGTTGGCTGATGAAATGTAGGATAAATGTGGACAGTTCTAACATCTTCAATATGCGCCTCGGAATTCAATAAGAGGGAAGCGCACAGATGCGTCCCAGATGTGTCTGTCTCCATTCACTTGAAGCCTACTACTTAGCTGAAATGCCTGTGAAAAGGACACGATCACAGGCATTAGCTACAGTTGTCTGGAAATTTATATACACTTAGGTTGGAGTCATTGCAACCACTCCACAAATTTCTTGTTAACAAACTATAGTTTGGGCAAGTCGGTTAGGACATAATAGTAGTAATAATAATAACAATAATAGTACTTTTTCCAACAATTGTTTACATACAGATTATTTCACTTATAATTCACTGTATCACAATTCCAGTGGGTGAGAAGTTTACATTCTCTAAGTTGACTGTACATTTATACAGCTTGGAAAATGACATAAAATGATGTCATGGCTTTAGAAGCTTCTGATAGGCTAATTTACATATTTTGAGTCAATTGGAGGTGTACCTGTGGATGTATTTCAAGGCCTACTTTCAAACTCAGTGCCTCTTTGCTTGACATCATGGGAAAATCAAAAGAAATCAGCCAAGACCTCAGACAAAAATTGTAGACCTCCACAAGTCTGGTTCATCCTTGGGAGCAATTTCCAAAGGCCTGAAGGTACCACGTTCATCTGTACAAACAATAGTACGCAAGTATAAACACCAGCTGTCATACCGCTCAGGAAGGATACGCGTTCTGTCTCCTAGAGATGAACGTACTTTGGTGCGAAAAGTGCAAATCAATCCCATAACAATAGCAAAGGACCTTGTGAAGATGCTGGAGGAAACAGGTACAAAAGTATATATATCCACAGTAAAATGAGTTCTATATTGACATAGCCTGAAAGGCCGCTCAGCAAGGAAGTAGCCACTGCTCCAAAACCGACATATAAAAGACTCCGGTTTGCAACTGCACATGAGGACAAAGTTCATACTTTTTGGAGAAATGTCCTCTGGCCTGATGAAACAAAAATAGAACTGTTTGGCCATAATGAGCATTGTTATGTTTGGAGGAAAAAGGGGGAGGCTTGCAAACCAAAGAACACCATCCCAACCGTGAAGTACGGGGGTGGCAGCAGACCAAATTGGTCTTCCAAATGGACAATAACCCCAAGCATCCTTAGAAAGTTGTGGCAAAATGGCTTAAGGACAACAAAGTCAAGGTATTGGAGTGGCCATCACAAAGCCCTGACCTCAATCCCATAGAAAATGTGTGGGCAGAACTGAAAAAGCGTGTGCGAGCAAGGAGGCCTACAAACCTGACTCAGTTACACCAGCTCTGTCAGGAGGAATGGGCCAAAATTCACCCAACTTATTGTGGAAGGCTACCTGAAACGTTTGACCCAAGTTAAACAATTTTCAGGCAATGCTACCAGATACTAATTGAGTGTATGTAATCTTCTGACACTCTAGGAAAGTGATGTAAGAAAAAAAAGCTGAAATCAATCATTATCTCTACTATTATTCTGACATTTCACATTTTTTTAAATAAACTGGTGATCCTAACTGACCTGACAGGGATTTTCTTTTTTTTTACCCCTCAATTGTTTAGTAGCTACTATCTTGTCTCATCGCTACAACTCCCGTATGGGCTCGGGAGAGACGAAGGTTGAAAGTCATGCGTCCTCCGATACACAACCCAACCAAGCCGCACTGCTTCTTAACACAGTGCCATCCAACCCGGAAGCCAGCCGCACCAATGTGTCAGAGGAAACACCGTGCACCTGGCAACCTTGGTTAGCACGCACTGTGCCCGGCCCGCCACAGGGGTCACTGGTGCGCGATGAGACAAGGATTTCCCTACCGGCCAAACCCTCCCTAACCCGGACGACACTAGGTCAATTGTGCGTCGCCCCACGGACCTCCCGGGTCACGGCCGGTTACAACAGAGCCTGGGCGTGAACCCAAAGTCTCTGGTGGTACAGCTGGCGCTGCAGTACAGCGCCCTTAACCACTGCGCCACCCGGGAGACCAAGACAGGGAATTTTTACTGGTATTAAATTTCAGGAATTGTGAAACACTGAGTTGAAATGTATTTGGCTAAGGTGTATGTACACTTCTGACTTCGACTGGACATCTGAGAGAGCCATGTGAGTGAGAGGTGCTTCGGAGCACGCAGCTGGGAGAAGGGAATTATAATTAGCTTATTATATTCAGCCCAAGGGAACAATGGCCACAGATTTTTTTAGGGGGCATTACCGCCACACAAGGGGGATGCCACCTGGAAATTCGAGGCCTGGTGAGAATATTATCAAGTGCTCGTCAAATTGTGAATGAGAGACTGATGAAATGAGTGAAGCTTGTGGCTTTTTTCAAATCATTACTAGAGTCCCATCATGCAGCCTTAGAATGTATTCAAAATCTTAACATATAGGCCAACGTTTGTATCACAACTAAAGTTGCATAAATAACTAAAGTTGCATAAAAAGCATATAGGACTGGTTTCTTTGTGAACCGCTCAATACAGAATAGCCACATGTACGCACTTCCAATGAAATCGTTTAGAGAAAATATTATTTCTATTTTATGTTCAATTGTATTCTTCATGCTATAAAATAATTTTAAAAAATTATGCCACAGAATTCTAAGCAAATCTTGTCTGCTAAATGAACGGGTGTAGCCCACAGCCAAATGGCATAGCCATGTCAGGGCCCAACATAAGAACAACTCTGAGTATGCTA
Organism: Oncorhynchus masou masou; assembly: GCF_036934945.1. Classification (NCBI taxonomy): domain Eukaryota; kingdom Metazoa; phylum Chordata; class Actinopteri; order Salmoniformes; family Salmonidae; genus Oncorhynchus; species Oncorhynchus masou. The sequence goes on along the minus strand of NC_088242.1, from coordinate 37,036,475 downwards.
TTCTGTTCATTTTAAATGCTATTCTGTTCATTTTTTCATATGATTTTTCTTAAGACCTGTCAAAAATAAATGATAAATAAATGTATTTATTAGTTTAAATTTTTTTAGATGTTCTAAAGATCTGCATCCGTGGCTTGGAGGCTATGTGTGGAAGTCAGGAGAAGCTAAATGCATTTATGCTCATTAACGGTCGATTACCGTGAGCCCGGGCAGTTATTTTCATGACAATCACCGGCTGCCACAGCCTTACACTTGAGGAGTATGCATGTATGCAGATATTGCATCTTTGCAACAATATTTGCATGCGATGTACAACCCCCAATTGAACTAGTCAAGGTCTCACAAGCAGTTGCTTGGCTGAAGCCAATGTTTTATGGCAGGGCTAAAACAAAAACCTGCACACCGGGTAACTCCCTAGCACCAGCACTGGTATTAATCACTATAATTATAGATTGATGGTATGTTTTTAGAGGCAGTCCAAAGCAGGGTAATGAGTAATTGCCTGTTTATGTACTGTACTGTGCCTATATGCCTTTCTGTGATTGTATCTCTATGTTGTGGTAATACTTACTGGTTTTCTGCTCTTCACTGTGCAGTGGAGGCCCATTTCAAACACAAGCCCTGAGACTGGAGCTAGAGCTGTCACTCTACTGGTCAGCTCAAGTCCCACCAAGAACAGAACAGACAGGATTTCTCTGCAGAGACCCCAGAATAACACAAGTCTCTACTGTACCTGGAGCGAAGGAACGAGATGATAGAGATGGAAGAAATATATCAGAGAGGAGAGAGAAAAACAATAAAAGGTCTTACATCTCAACCTCTTCTGAACCTGATGCCTAAACCGGGGGTTAGAGGTCAGGGGTCAGGGGATTTGAGAGGAGAGAAAATAACACTGAAATATCAATTCCCCTGCTGCCGCTCTCCACATAGACTCTTCCACACTGCACCCCCGCTCTTAGTGTTGTGAGTGGTTCTTCCCTTGTTGTATACTAATGAGTCATGGTCACTCTGTTTGTTGAGAGCAGTACTGTAAATGTAATTTATTGATTGGACAGTTTTGATGACAGTGGATTTATGCAATTTCTCTGATTGTTCTAAACGTATGCTTTTAGGCAGGGTTATACACATCTCGTGGCTGTTTATTTTGAAATATAAATGTGAATGTAAATATTTTGTTACTTCATGCAACAGGGTTGTAATTGATTTAATATTAACTGATTCAATCAAATTGTGTTTATCATTGAAAGACACTAGATGTCACTCTAGGTCATTGTATACATCACCCATGATGTGCATTGTCATTCTATTGGTCTCCCGCTGTAATAAACTCGACAGGGATCCAAGCTGAGAACAATCCCGCTGACCGTGTCTCCTTTACTTCATCAACCGCTGGGCCCCCCCCCCCTCTCTCTCTCTCTGTCAAGGTTATCTTTACTCTTTCTTTCTCTTTCTCTCTCTTTCTCTCTCTCTCTCTTTCTTTCTCTCTCTTTCTTTCTCTCTCTCTCTCTCTCTCTCTCTCTCTCTCTCTCTCTTTCTCTCTTTCTCTTTCTCTCTCTTTCTCTCTCTCTCTGTCTCGTTCACTCTCTCTCTGTCTCGTTCACTCTCTCTCTCTCTCGTTCACTCTCTCTCTCTCTCGTTCACTCTCTCTCTCGTTAACTCCCACTTTCTCTCTCTTTCTCTCTCTCTTTCTCTCTTTCTCTTTCTCTCTCTCTCTCTCTCGTTCACTCTCCATCTCGTTCGCTCTCTCTCGCGCGTGCGCGCGCATGGGGTCCCAAAATGGTTCCGCACAAATTGACGCTAGAAAATGAAGGGAACCCCACTTTATACCCTGTGTTTGTATTCACTCAATTTAAGGTCCAGCAGGGCTGTCCCAATGCATAATTACATCAAAGTGCATTTTAATAGTGTAAAAGGCCCTTAGTTGACACTCAAATGTTGTATTATACAGTATACCCATTTCAAGAGAGAACAATTCATTTGTTTGATCAAATTTGAACCCAGTTAAATTTCAGGGTTTGGAAACCATTACTCTAGTAGTCTCTTGTATTCAGATAATGTGTGCGGGTGTGCCTGTGTTTGTTTGTGCGCCCGTATGTGTTCTCGTAGTATGCATGCGTGCAGAACGGATAGGGGCCACCCTCCGAAGTTGTGTGCTTCTCTGTGCTAACTGATGCGGGGACAGAGACAGACACACAGCTGCCGTTAGAGGTGGCGGTTGGAGAGCTCAGACAGCTGTTGGAATTCCACCCAGGGAGAGTTCTAGTGTTAAGCCTGGGCTGGATGGACACTCTGAGGCGGGCAGTTGTGAAGTGTGGAGGACCATATCAATATTGGCTGGAGTGTGTTGACCGTATGCACAAACACCCACACGAGGAGCATGATAATGGCTGTGCAGCTTACACATGCCCACAGACCTGGTATTGTGTGTAATTAAAAGTTCACAACAGTTCAATTATGTAATAAATAGTTTTGGTAACATTGTAATGGTGAGATGTGGTAGAGCATTGATTCTTGTCAATTGGTGTGTCTGTGCGGGCATGTGATTATTTCTGTTTATTTGTTTGCGTAACTATGAGGACATGCTCCCGTCATGTCTCCATACATACAGTATGTGTCTGTTCTGTGAACTGTGTGCCTTTTCTGTGAACTTCCAGTAAATTGAACCACATTCACATCTCGGTTCCACATGGCGGGAAATCCTTGAGGGATACTCCTCCGTGTGTGTGTCTGTGTGACTGTGTGTGTGTTGGGAGGTTAGGATTAAGAGCTTCAGAGGGGGTCAGGCTCATGGCGCTGCAGCCCAATCGTCATAGCAACAGCTGGGACACAGTCGCACATGCTTCCTTCACTCTTTCCTTCCCTCTCTCTTTCTGACACCTTTTTCTCCCTCCCTCAGTTTTCTGTAATCTCACTGACTTTAGGGTTCACATCTACTTCTGCCATCAAGGCGAAGTAAATTAACATCTTTATCTATTGGTAAAACAAGTATATTTTCTTATTTAAACACTTAGATTTTATTCATATGAAATAGTATGCTGCAAATGTACATGTACTGAATATATATAGATATAAAGCGGGTATAGCATATGAGTGAGTTGGCAGATTTTTTTTTGTCAGGCATCGAGACAGGCCATCCGTCTGTCTGCGAGATGAGGACGACATGCTTTTCCCAAGGACTGGCGCCAAAGCAACGTGCTGTGGTTGACCTCGGTCACCGCGGTGGAGTTTCACGGTTGCTCTGTTTCTGGCATTGTGAACCATCGCAGACTGCTCCAGACCACTCCAGACCACTCCAGACCACTCCAAGGCAAAGTTCTTTCTCTTTTATAGGGATCAGAGTGGTCCAACCGGCCAACACGACGGGAGATTGAAGAACAGTTGATACACCCCCAAAGGGTCAAAGGGCACTATTTTTGGTTGAAATGAGAGGTGTACAATATCTGTGAGAACATCAATGTCTTGGAACCTCCTTAGTCTTTCTATTGATGAATTTGTAGAAAATAGAAGCCATTACTTAGATTGAACAATAGAAATGGGCCTGCAGTTCGAACAACTGTTATTCATCCCTTTGTCATTGTTGCACTGCACAGGAACAACTTGCCAGTAGGATCCTGTTATTTTGAGACAGAGAATACCGCATAGACAAGATCGGGGAGAAACGTGTACCTCATCACTTGCGTCAGTAGAGGTTTTAGGTCTAATTGACTGTTGTAAGTCTATTACATTGCTGCCCCAGTCTGTTTCAAGTTAGAGGTAATAATTTAGTGATGAGTTTAACCCAATCAGCTGGTGTCTCATGTTGGTAAAGCCTAAAGGACGGCTACAGAGAAGGCACAAATCTAATGAAAAGTCCCTGGATAAACCCACACACACAAGGGATCCCTTTCACTGCTTAAAATTGTATGAACCACTTATAAGCTTTAACTTCTAATAGCTGGAATTAAAATGAGAAAGATATCAGTAACTTTATAGACATGTTTCAAAATAATTAAGGAGACTAATTGAACAGAACTTAACGTGAACAGAACTTGACATGGAAGGAAATTAGATTACATACGAAGCTGCTGTCTGAAAGGTGTAACTGGGATTTGTAGGTGATTGAACAGTAACCCAAAATTGGTCGATTTTCCAATGCATAGTCTAAGCAGAATTTCAACTGCCTCTGTGTGTTTTTACCAATCCAAATGAGGTGGAACTGCCTTCCCACCTGTACAGTATATATGACCATTTATGTGGCGAATCACAGTGCGAGTCAGGTCTACTGATGTGTCCCTCCACACTCCTCTGCCCCTCCACCCTGGCTCCAGATCCCCGTGGCATCATGGGTAAGTCAATGTTAGTTCTGTCTGGCAGCTTGTTGTCGTTGGCTCCCCGGCAGGCCAGGCTAACTCCAGTAGACACTAACTCAGTGAAACTCACCAGATATTTTCACCATTCAGGAAGTAATTAAAAGTGGGTGGAACCCCAAATCCTCAGCCATCATTTCTGTAGTGAAGCCCAGGGGCAGAAACATAGGGCATTTAGCATGGCCTGAGAGTAAATATAGCAACCTATGAGCCAGGTACAGTATACAGTGGGGCAAAAAAAGTATTTAGTCAGCCACCAATTGTGCAAGTTCTCCCACTTAAAAAGATGAGAGAGGCTTGTAATTTTCATCATAGGTACACTTCAACTATGACAGACAAAATTAGAGAAAACAAATCCAGAAAATCACATTGTAGGATTTTTAATGAATTTATTTGCAAATTATGGTGGAAAATAAGTACTTGGTCAATAACAAAAGTTTATCTCAATACTTTGTTATATACCCTTTGTTGGCAATGACAGAGGTCAAACATTTTCTGTAAGTCTTCACAAGGTTTTCACACACTGTTGCTGGTATTTTGGCCCATTCCTCCATGCAGATCTCCTCTAGAGCGGTGATGTTTTGGGGCTGTTGCTGGGCAACGAGGACTTTCAACTCCCTCCAAAGATTTTCTATAGGGTTGAGATCTGGAGACTGGCTAGGTCACTCCAGGACCTTGAAATACTTTTTACGAAGCCACTCCTTCGTTGCCCGGGCGGTGTGTTTGGGATCATTGTCATGCGGAAAGACCCAGCCACGTTTCATTTTCAATGCCCTTGCTGATGGAAGGAGGTTTTCACTCAAAATCTCACGATACATGGCCCCATTCATTCTTTCCTTTACACGGATCAGTCGTCCTGGTCCCTTTGCAGAAAAACAGCCCCAAAGCATGATGTTTCCACCCCCATGATTCCCATGATGTTCTTTGGATGCAACTCAGAATTCTTTGTCCTCCAAACACGACGAGTTGAGTTTTTACCAAAAAGTTATATTTTGGTTTCATCTGACCATATGACATTCTCCCAATCTTCTTCTGGATCATCCAAATGCTCTCTAGCAAACTTCAGACGGGCCTGGACATGTACTGGCTTAAGCAGGGGGACACGTCTGGCACTGCAGGATTTGAGTCCCTGGCGGCGTAGTGTGTTACTGATGGTAGGCTTTGTTACTTTGGTCCCAGCTCTCTGCGGGTCATTCACTAGGTCCCCCGTGTGGTTCTGGGATTTTTGCTCACCGTTCTTGTGATCATTTTGACCCCACAGGGTGAGTTCTTGCGTGGGGCCCCAGATCGAGGGAGATTATCAGTGGTCTTGTATGTCTTCCATTTCCTAATAATTGCTCCCACAGTTGATTTCTTCAAACCAAGCTGCTTACCGATTGCAGATTCAGTCTTCCTCGCCTGGTGCAGGTCTACAATTTTGTTTCTGGTGTCCTTTGACAGCTCTTTGGTCTTGGCCATAGTGGAGTTTGGAGTGTGACTGTTTGAGGTTGTGGACAGGTGTCTTTTATACTGATAACAAGTTCATACAGGTGCTATTAATACAGGTATCAAGTGGAGGACAGAGGAGCCTCTTAACCTCTAGCGTCGAGCAATCCCGTATCCGGGAGCATAATCATAGCCTCAAGCTCATTAGCATAACGCAACGTTAACTATTCCTGAAAATCGCAAATTAAATTAAATAAATATATTGGCTCACAAGCTTAGCCTTTTGTTAACAACACTGTCATCTCAGATTTTCAAAATATGCTTTTCAACCATAGCTAAACAAGCATTTGTGTAAGAGTATTGATAGCTAGCATAGCATTAAGCCTAGCATTCAGCAGGCAACATTTTCACAAAAACAAGAAAAGCATTCAAATAAAATAATTTACCTTTGAAGAACTTCGGATGTTTTCAATGAGGAGACTCTGTTAGAGACTCTGTCAGTTTTTCCAAAAAGATTATTTGTGGAGGAGAAATCACTCTGTTTTGTTCATCATGTTTGCTAAGAAAAAAACTTGAAAATTCAGTCATTATAACGCCGAACTTTTTTCCAAATTAACTCCATAATATCGACAGAAACATGGCAAACGTTGGTTAGAATCAATCCTCAAGGTGTTTTTCACATATCTATTCGATGATAAATCATTCGTGGCAGTTGCTTTTCTCCTCTGAACCAAATGGAAAAGTGGACGCAGCTGGAGATTGCGCAATAATTTAGACGGAGGACACCAAGCGGACACCTGGTAAATATAGTCTCTTATGGTCAATCTTCCAATGATATGCCTACAAATACGTCACGATACTGCAAACACCTTGGGGAAACGACAGAAAGTGTAGGCTCATTCCTGGCACATTCACAGCCATATAAGGAGAAATTGGAACACAGCGCATTCAAAATCTGGGGCATTTCCTGTATGAAATTTCATCTTGATTTCGCCTGTCACATTAGTTCTGTGGCACTCACAGACAATATCTTTGCAGATTTGGAAACGTCAGAGTGTTTTCTTTCCAAAGCTGTCAATTATATGCATAGTCGAGCATCTTTTCTTTGACAAAATATCTTGTTTAAAATGGGAACGTTTTTTTATCCAAAAATTAAAAGAGCGCCTCCTATATCGAAGAAGTTAAAGAAGAAGTTAAAGGTGTGTGAGAGCCAGAAATCTTGCTTGTTTGTAGGTGACCAAATACTTATTTTCCACCATAATTTCCAAATAAATTCATTAAAAATCCTACAATGTGATTTTCTGGATT